>NC_091310.1:34150286-34155286 GCF_038502225.1 Cherax quadricarinatus | reverse complement strand
ATAAAAATGTGTGTTTTCTGTGATCTTGGTGGTGGGGGTCATAAAATCTGGTAATCGTCTTGGATATAGTGTTCTTAGATAATGTAGGGTACAACAGGTTGAAACAAGGTGGGTTGGGTGTGATGTTACCAACCACCAAGTAACACAATGGGAGTGTGACGTCACTGGAGGTGAGCTCGTCGGTTCTGTGAGGTGTGATATCGTGTGTTGGTGGTAGTGAGGTGAGTGCTCTTAGATATTGTCAAATATGATTTTTTTGTGTGAAATGTTTATAAAAATGAGTGTTTTCTGTGATATTAGTGATTTTTGAGGTAAGTGAACATGGGTGATTGTAGTTGGTGGTTGTCTTAGATTATCTGTGTGTACAAGATATGTTTT
Source organism: Cherax quadricarinatus (assembly GCF_038502225.1). NCBI lineage: Eukaryota > Metazoa > Arthropoda > Malacostraca > Decapoda > Parastacidae > Cherax > Cherax quadricarinatus. The sequence goes on along the minus strand of NC_091310.1, from coordinate 34,154,908 downwards.
CAGTTGATGGTGATCATGTACTAAGTGTTTGCGTATTAGGTTTGTGTTCATTCTTTTTTTTTTTTATGCGCCAAATGGGGAGGGAGTTCTTGGTTATAGTGATTTGAGGGGATTTCTATAAAAAGGATGTTAGATGGTGATGTTAAACTTAGTTTCTGGTGATTTTGACGGTGATTTGGTAGTATTCAGTGGTGATTTGGTAGTAATCAGTAGTGTTTTGGGAATATTCGGAGGTGATTGATGGTGTTTTTTGAAGGTGTTCAAATGATGTGCAGAGTATTTTTTGAAGATGATCAGTGGTGTTTTGGTGATGTTCAGAGTTGGTTCAAAGTTAGTCAGTGTTTTAGATATGGTAATGTCTCATGTCATAAGTGTATGAGTTAGTTTTTTTTTGTGCTAATGTTGTAAAGTCTGGAGAATGAGGGAGGAGTTTGGTGGATGAGATGTAATTTCGGTTAATGAAATGTGTAAGTGTGAATGAGAATGTGAATTGGTGGGTGAGTTAGAGAAGACAAAATGTTATGTGATCTTAATAAAAGTATAGATAGTTTTAGTGATCTTCATTATGATGATGTTTTAAGAGAATGTGTATAAAAAAAAATGTGTGATCTTAGTGGTGGGGTTATAGAATTTGGTAAACGTCTTGATTGAGGTGATCTTAGATATTGGAGATATAACGGATATGTGTTTGTGTTAGTTTTGGTAAAATGTCTCATGTCATAAGTGTCTGAGTTAGTTTTTGTGTTAATGTTGTAAAGTCTGGAGACTGAGGGAGTAGTATGGTGGATGAGTTGTAATTTCAGTTAATGAAATGTGTAAGTGTAGATAAATTAGAGATGATAAATCTTATTTGGGAGTAATCAAAATGATATTTTGGAAGTGCTTCAGTGTTGTTTGGAAATGTTCAAAGGTGTTTATGTGAGTATTCAAATGATTTATGAGAGTGTTCGAAGTAATCTTGGGGTTGTTCTGTAGTGAGATGATAAAGGTTGTGGATGAGAGATAATGAGAACAGGTGGTCTCAAATGATGTATGAGAGTGTTTTGAAGGTGTTCAAAGTAAAGTGAGGTGTGTGTGTGTGTGTGTGTGTGTGTGTGTGTGTGTGTGTGTGTGTGTGTGTGTGTGTGTGTGTGTGTGTGTGTGTGTGTGCGTGTGTGTGTGTGTGTGTGTGTGTGTGTGTACTCACCTATTTGTACTCACCTGTTTGTGGTTGCAGGGGTCGAGTCACAGCTCCTGGCCCCGCCTCTTCGCTGATTGCTACTAGGTCCTCTCTCTCCCTGCCCCATGAGCTCTATCATACCTCGCCTTAAAACTATGTATGGTCCCTGCCTCCACCACTTCACTTTCTAGGCTATTCCATGGCCTGACTACTCTATGACTGAAGAAATACTTCCTAACATCCCTTTGATTCATCTGAGTCTTCAACTTCCAATTGTGACCTCTTGTGTCTGTGTCCCATCTCTGGAACATCCCGTCTTTGTCCACCTCGTCTATTCCGCGCAGTATTTTATATGTCGTTATCATGTCTCCCCTGACCCTCCTGGCCTCCAGTGTCGTCAGGCCGATTTCCCTCAACCTTTCTTCATAGGACAGTCCCCGTAGCTCTGGGACTAGTCTTGTTGCAAACCTTTGCACTTTCTCTAATTTCTTGACGTGCTTGACTAGGTGTGGATTCCAAACTGGTGCTGCATACTCCAGTATGGGCCTGACGTAGATGGTATACAGAGTCTTAAACGAATCCTTACTGAGGTATCGGAACGCTATCCGTAGGTTTGCCAGGCGCCCGTATGCTGCAGCAGTTATCTGATTGATGTGCGCCTCAGGAGATATGCTCGGTGTTATACTCACCCCCAGATCTTTTTCCTTGAGTGAGGTTTGCAGTCTTTGACCATCTAAACTATATTGTGTCTGCGGTCTTCTTTGCCCTTCCCCAATCTTCATGACTTTGCATTTGGCAGGGTTAAATTCAAGGAGCCAGTTGCTGGACCAGGCTTGTAGCCTGTCCAGGTCTCTTTGTAGTCCTGCCTGATCCTCGTCCGATTTGATTCTTCTCATTAACTTCACATCATCTGCAAACAAGGACACTTCTGAGTCTATCCCTTCCGTTATGTCGTTCACGTATACCAAGAACAGCACAGGTCCTAGGACTGACCCCTGTGGAACCCCGCTTGTCACAGGCGCCCACTCTGACACCTCGTCGCGTACCATGACTCGTTGTTGCCTCCCTGTCAGATATTCTCTGATCCATTGCAGTGCCTTTCCTGTTATGTGTGCCTGGTCTTCTAGCTTTTGCAGTAACCTCTTGTGAGGAACTGTGTCGAAGGCCTTCTTGCAGTCCAAAAATACGCAGTCGATCCACTCCTCTCTCTCTTGTCTTACTTCTGTCACCTTGTCATAAAACTCTAGTAGGTTTGTGACACAGGATTTTCCTTCCCTGAAACCGTGCTGGTTGTCAATTATACACTTGTTTCTTTCCAGGTGCCCCACCACTCTCCTCCTGATGATCTTCTCCATGACCTTGCATACTATACACGTTAGTGATACAGGTCTGTAGTTTAGTGCCTCATGTCTGTCTCCCTTTTTAAAAATTGGGACTACATTTGCCATTTTCCATACCTCAGGGAGTTGCCCAGTTTCAAATGATGTGTTGAAGATCTTTGTTAATGGCTCACACAATATCTCTGCTCCCTCTTTAAGGACCCATGGAGAGATGTTGTCTGGTCCCATCGCCTTTGAGGTGTCAAGTTCGCATAGCAGCTTCTTCACCTCCTCCTTGGTTATATGTACCTCATCCAGCACTTGCTGGTGTGCCCCCCTGTTCTGATTTCTTGGAGTCCTACTGGTTTCCACTGTAAATACCTCTTTAAATCTTGTGTTGAGCTCCTGACATAAAAAAATTGTGAATAAAAAAATTGTGAATAAATTGGTAATTGATGAGGGTTGTGGGTAATGTAGTCGAACTAGAGATACCAAAAAAGATGATATAAGTGGGTTGTTTTTGTGACTTTTTCTGATGAAATTAGTTAAAACGAGAAAAAATTGTGGGGTGTGGGTGATGTGGGTTGTGTGTGTTGTGGGGTGTGGGTGATGTGGGTTCTGGGTGTTGTGGGGAGTGGGTGATGTGGGTTGTGGGTGTTGTGGGATGTGGGTGTTGTGGGTGTTGTTGTCGAACTAGAGATACCGAAAAAGATGATATAAGTGGGTTGTTGTTGTGACTTTTTCTGATGAAATTAGTTAAAACGAGAAAAAATTGTGGGGTGTGGGTATTGTGGGTTGTGGGTGTTGTGGGTGTTGTGGGTTGTGGGTGTTGTTGTCGAACTAGAGTTGTTGAAAAGTGATTATAGGTGTGTTGTTGTTGTGACTTTCTGATGAAATTAGTTAAAACGAGAAAAAATTGTGGGGTGTGGGTGATGTGGGTGATGTGGGTTGTGGGTGACGTGGGATGTGGGTGTTGTGGGTTGTGGGTGTTGATCATAGTTTATGGTGATTTTAGTGGTGTTTTGAGTGTATTCAGTGGTGTTTTAGTAGTATTCAGTGGTATATTTGGGAGTACTCAAATGGTGTTTTTTGAGGTTATTCAAAGGTGTGATTATAAGTTGTGGGTTGTTGTTGTTGTGACTTTTCTGATGAAATTAGTTAAAACGAGAAAAAAATTGTGGGGGTGTGGGTGATGTGGGTTGTGGGTGATGTGGGATGTGGGTGTTGTGGGTTGTGGGTGTTGTGGGATGTGGGTGTTGATCTTAGTTTATGGTGATTTTGGTGGTGTTTTGAGTGTATTCAGTGGTGTTTTAGTAGTATTCAGTGGTGTATTTGGGAGTACTCAAATGGTGTTTTTGAGGTTATTCAAAGGTGTGATTATAAGTTGTGGGTTGTTGTTGTTGTGGGGTGTGGGTGTTGTGGGTAACGTGGGATGTGGGTGTTGTTGTCGAACTAGAGATACCGAAAAAGTGGTTATAAGTTGTGGGTTGTTGTGCCTTTTTCTGATGAAATTAGTTAAAACGAGAAAAAATTGTGGGGTGTGGGTGTTGTGGGTTGTGGGTGTTGTGGGTGTTGTGGGATGTGGGTGTTGTTGTCGAACTAGAGTTGTTGAAAAATGGTTATAAGTTGTGGGTTGTTGTTGTTGTGACTTTGTGATGACATTAGTTAAACGAGAAAAAATTGTGGGTTGTTGGTGATGTGGGTTGTGGGTGATGTGGGATGTGGGTGTTGTGGGTTGTGGGTGTTGTGGGATGTGGGTGTTGATCTTAGTTTATGGTGATTTTGGTGGTGTTTTGAGTGTATTCAGTGGTGTTTTAGTAGTTTTCAGTGGTGTATTTGGGAGTACTCAAATGGTGTTTTGAGGTTATTCAAAGGTGTGATTATAAGTTGTGGGTTGTTGTTGTTGTGACTTTCTGATGAAATTAGTTAAAACGAGAAAAAAATTGTGGGTTGTGGGTGTTGTTGTTGAACTAGAGTTGTTGAAAAGTGATTATAAGTGTGTTGTTGTTGTGACTTTCTGATGAAATTAGTTAAAACGAGAAAAAATGTGGGGTGTGGGTGATGTGGGTGACGTGGGTGATGTGGGTTGTGGGTGATGTGGGATGTGGGTGTTGTGGGATGTGGGTGTTGATCTTAGTTTATGG
>NC_091310.1:34135286-34142786 GCF_038502225.1 Cherax quadricarinatus | reverse complement strand
CAAGCAGGGCAATGTGCGTTTTTACTCTCAATGTTCCTAACTGCAAGAAGAATTTTGTGTGTCCTCTTAAGCTGCTTCTCTGTTTCTCTGTCTCTCTGTCATATATATATATATATATATATATATATATATATATATATATATATATATATATATATATATATATATATATATATATATATATATATATATAAATATATATATATATATATATATATATATATATATATATACATATACATATATATATATATATATATATATATATATATATATATGTATATATATATATATATATATATATATATATATATATATATATATATATATATATATATATATATATATATATATATATATATATATATATATATATATATATATATATATATATATATATATATATATATATATGTACCTCTTCCTGCCTCGCGCACCTTTCAAAACCTACACACACAATATCAGATGCGATTATAAAGTACTCCAATTTCGGTGCTGTAATCTTTCTTTAGTACTTTTTTTCATCCTGTTGTGTGACCCCGAGTAATGCAGGGTGTTGCGTTGCTTTAATGGCTCCTCATTCTGAAGGTTATAGGTGATTCAACTGGGAATGCCACCTTCTGAGTGCTAGCTTTTCAAATGGTAGTCTAAGTGCCACGTCTTCAAATGGCCCTGTGAGTGGCAGCTCTTCAAATGACCCTCCGTAAGCACTAACTCCCCAAATAACTTTTCACGATGAGTCTTCAATTTAGATTCAAAAAACCACTTGGTCATATGATATTTAAATGGTTATCTCTTCTGAAGACCTTTTAAAAGAGGTGTGACTTTTTTTGCAATGTTTTCAATTGGCACTCTTAAGTGACGCCTCTGTTGATGACCTGTTAAGTGACGACTTGAACAACTAGTTGACAAGTGGGTATTAACACACCTAATGAAGACGACGTTCCGCTCAAGATTGAGCCTTATTAAGTGCAAATATTGCCGAGTCCTGTGTCAAACATCCTACATGAATTGTTCTTTCTGGTATGTAAGAGAGAAAAACACCTCGTAACATATATATGTAGAAGATACTTGAAATACGTGAAGGATACCTAAAAAGATGTTATCGGGGGTCAAATCCCCCGCGGCCCGGTCCCAGGTAAGGTCTCCTAGTGGCTCAAGGCCTAATCAACCAAGACGTCGCTGTTGGCCGGACGCAGACCAACGTACGAACCACAACACAGCTGATCAAGAAGCTTTTACATTACGTGTTTTTGCATCGATTTCTTTAGCTTGTCATTGATATACTGAGCATATTTAAATCTATGAATGTTATAGTTGGTGTGGCTTTCTTCAAGTTCTGTTTTGTAAGAATGGATGCTCTAGATGTCTCTCTTGTTGTTGTGAGGCAACGAATTTGTGAGAATAGTTCCATAAGTGATATACGGTTAGGTTAGGGAAGGTTTATCAGGAAGCAGGACAAATATTTCCTTACGCAGGTAAGGCAATACTTGTCAGATGATGACCCGTCGTTGCAGCTTTTGGTCATCTGACCGAGGCCACCCCTTTAAAAAATATGGTCAGTTATAACCAACATATTAATATTTATACGGTACTTGTTCCCTTCCCTCCTGTCTCACGCTGTACAACTGGCTTGTTAGTATGTGGTAAGGACTGAGGATGCTGTGGATGTCACTGCGGATATTTAATGTGATACAGATTGCATGTTGCCTAAGATATAACAGCAATACTTAGTATATCAATGATTTTATATACCGACAGTATGTGAGTGAACATTACAAATGGAGTTTATGAATGATTGAACATTACAAGTGGAGTTTATGAATAAACACTATGAGTGGATCATAAGAATAACTAAACATTACAAGTGGATCGTAAGAATGACTGAATGTAACAAGATGCGTATGAATTACTGAATGTTGCAAAAAATGTTCGTGACTGACTTAACGTAACAAGTGATGTTGACTACTAACTAAAACTAACAAGCGGCCTTTACCACTGAACATAACAAATAGGTTAATGACTGAACCTGACAGTGGAGCGCACGAACAGGCAAAACACATCAGGTTTCGTTTACGACTGAAGGTAACTAAGCCGAGTTTCACAGGTATCGGTCCACCTCCCAGCCCATAAATGATCTCAAAACATAACCACCATTTATAGTAGCGGAATTTGCAAATAAAACAAAGTAAATCAGAGAGATCTTAGCAAGTTAATTCACTGGTTGGTTAAAAGGAAAATAAATTTACAGACATGAATAGATTTACATGATAAATTTACAGACATGGAAGAAACCATACCATGGAAGGGGTTAGAACCCGCGATCAGAGAGTCATAAAATATGCATTTTGAATATCACATTCAAATGACGTACTACAGTAGTAAAGAAAAGTCGCACGTTTCAGAGCAATATTTTATTGGGACAACGTTTCGCTCTGTGTAGAGCTATATTATGTCATGACTGGATAAAGCTCTACACAGAGCGAGACGTCATTCTCTGGATATACCGTAAATGTTCGATAACAACTTAAAATTACTGAAAAGCCAACTTGTTACGTTCAGTCACTAATGTCTTTACCCGTTCATTGGCACTCGTTGTCTACCGTTGTTAATCAAATCACTGAGCTTTGCAATGGTCATTAGCAATGACAACAGGTTCACTAAACAACGTCAGACAACGAGGAGCAGAGCAAGTGTAATATTTGCTTTCATAACTATAAATTTCGTACGCAAAAAAACCAGAGCCAGTGTTGACATCGTTGTTCACATGTCAGATCTCGTCTTAAATACGCTGCTCAACACTGGGCTCCCACATTAAATGAAAGACGAAGATAAGGTGGAGAAGGTTAATAAACTTCGCTGCTTCAAGAAGAAACAACCGGTTCAATGGAAGATTTTAACCTGTCACCGTAATGGAATTGAAACTTCGATAACTCTTTCAAAACATTAAGATACTGCATAAATTAGTCACTCAGTCTTGAGGAAGCATTCGATGAGTGAGGTCATAAGATGATATGAAATTGCACTGAAAAAAATTCCTCGAAGCAGGAGATGCTAAACAAATTGTGGGGATGAGCTTGGTAACAGGCAAATGGAGTCTCCTACAACCGAAGTTTTTGTAAGGACAAGAATTACGCAATTCGTTGTTGCAAATTCTGGTTTGCTTCAGAACAGATTCCTCTCCTTTCCCTTCCAAGGAGATGCAATACAAATGTGGGTAAGAGCTTGGTAACAGGCAAATTTAGTCTCCTACATCCGAAGTTGTTGTAAGGACAAGGATTATGCAGTTCATGAAGGAAGGATTTACGAGAGCTCTTGCAAATTTCGGATTTGCCTCAGGACAGATTCCTCTTCCTCCTTTCCAGGAGTTGCTGGTGGTCAGAGAAACCGATATTAAAGCTGCTCCAGGCCCTGCCTTCGTATATTCACCTCCTGTATATTTTCCTTTTCAGAAAACACTCGGATGCGAGCCGTTGACCGCCTGACTGTGACTTCATAAAGGAAATAGGTTCCGTCTTATGATTTATTAGTAATGTTAACTACACATTTTGCACACACACACACACACACACACACACACACACACACACATACATATATATATATATATATATATATATATATATATATATATATATATATATATATATATATGTATATATATATATATATATATATATATATATATATATATATATATATATATATATATATATATATATATATATATATATATATATACATATATAGTCAACAAGTCGGCTGTCTCCCACCGAGGCAGGGCGACCCAAAAAGAGAGAAAATCCCCAAAAAGAAAATACTTTCATCATTCAACACTTTCACCTCACTCATACATAATCACTGTTTTTGCACAGGCACCCAGATACAACAGTTTAGAAGCATATATAAAGATATATAACATATCCCTCCAAACTGCCAATATCCCAAACCCCTCCTTTAAAGTACAGACATTGTACTTCCCATTTCCAGTACTCAAGTACGACTATGTAAAAATAATCGGATTCCCTGAATTCCTACACTAAATATTACCCTGCTCACACTCCGACAGCTCGTCAGGTCCCAAAAACCATTCCTCTCAATTCACTCTTATCTAACACGCTCACGCACGCTTGCTTGAAGTCCAAGCCCCTCGCCCACAAAACCTCCTTTACTCTCTCCCTCCAACCTTCCCGAGGACGACCCCTACCCCCGACTTCCTTCCTCTACAGATTTATACGCTCTCCATGTCATTCTGTATTTATATTGATATTGATATTAACATCAGCGTCTACAGCACGATTCCTACTATCACCACCACCTCCACCAGCACAATCACCACCATTACTACCAACAATGGCGCCAACATCAACACAATCACAACCATTGCCAACTTCAACACAACCGAAACAGTGGGTCAATCAGGAAGAAGGTGCAATAAGGTGGAATCTTCAAGACAAAGACCTGGTTGGTACTACGAGTCTTGCTTCCCGGGGAATATGACTCAAGAAGGAAGAAGAAAAAGAGATGAGGAAGAGGTGGCGAAAGAAGTGAAGGACGAGGAGGAAATCAAGGAGGAGGGGAAGAAGAGGAGAGAGGAAAGATAATGAAGAAGATAGAAAGGATAAATGAGGTGGCGGAGTTTAAACTTCTGATTAAGAAATCATAAAACGAAAGAATTTAGAAGAAAAACTTGGATAGCAAGTATTAACAGTGTAGTAAAAACAAAATATATAAAATAATAGTGATTATAGAGGGAACGAAGGTGATCCAGATAGGCAATGAATAAACAGAAAAGATCAAGAGACGGTGAGAAGAAGCAGGGAGGTCATGAGAAGGATAAGGAAAATAGTGAAAAGATTAAGAGAAGCAAATTTTGCATCTCAACACTGATGCAAAATCCACATCAACAATCATCTCAACACTGATGCAACATCCACGTCAACAATCATCTCAACACTGATGCAACATCCACGTCAACAATCATCTCAACACTGATGCAACATCCACATCAACAATCATCTCAATACTGATGCAACATCCACGTCAACAATCATCTCAACACTGATGCAACATCCACGTCAACAATCATATCAACACTGATGCAACATCCACATCAACAATCATCTCAACAATGATACAACATTCATGTTGACAATCATCTCAACTCACAAAAGAAATACTGAAATAATAACAATATCATTCCATTTCCATTCGAAGTGTTAATCGTAACTAATAACGATAAAATGATACTTTTTATAATAATAATAATAATAATAATAATAATAATAATAATAATAATAATAATAATAATTTTAATAATAATAATAATAATAATAATAATAATAATAATAATATTATTATTATTATTATTATTATTATTATTATTATTATTATTATTATTATTATTATTATTATTATTATCAAGGGGAAGTGCTAAACCCGCAGATTTCATTCAGTTCCCTGGAAATAGTCGGTAGTCAAGTCTGATCTTTAGAATAGCAGGAGAGACCTAGTTCCATAGATCAAGAGCCCTTCACCAACATCAAGGAACCTCCTTCCCTTCCTCTTCGTAAAAGGGGCCTGACACTCTGAATGAAGTGACAATAGGAAAAGGTCAGCGCGTATGGAGAGCGGAGAACAATAATGCTGGGTAATACCCGTGAAGAATATTGCGTCGGCCTGAGAGGATCGTCAAGACTTGGAGCGCCCGAGAAAGAATTACTTCGGTATTATTGTTTCTTGAAGAGCCTCCCTGGTGTGTGTGTGTGTGTGTGTGTGTGTGTGTGTGTGTGTGTGTGTGTACTCACCTATTTGTGGTTGCAGAGGTCGATACATAGCTCCTTGCCCAGCCTCTTCACTGATCGCTACTAGGTCCTCTCTCTCCCTTCTCCATGAGCTTTATCATACTTCGTCTTAAAACTATGTATGGTTCCTGTCTCCACTACGTCGCTTGCCAGACTATTCCACTTCCTGACAACTCTACGATTAAAGAAATACTTCCTTTGACTCATCTGAGTCCTCAGTTTCCAAGTGTGACCCCTTGTTTCTGTGTCCCATCTCTGGAACATCCTGTCTCTGTCAACCTTGTCTATTCCTCGCAGTATTTTGTATGTTGTTATCATGTCTCCCCTGACCCTCCTGTCCTCCAGTGTCGTCAGGCCGGTTTCCCTTCTTTTTTCGTAGGACATTTCCCTTAGCTCTAGAACTAGTCTTGTTGCAAACCTTTGCATTTTCTCTAATTTCTTGACGTGCTTTACCAGGCGTGGGTTCCCAACTGGTGCTGCATACTCCAGCATGGGCCTGATGTACACGGTGTACAGAATCTTGAACGATTCCTTACTGAGGTATCGGAACGCTATTCTCAGGTTTGTCAGGCGCCCATATGCTGCAGCAGTTATCTGGTTGATTTGCGCCTCAGGAAATGTGCTCGGTATCATATTCACTCCAAGATCCTTTACCTTGAGTGAGGTTTGCAGTCTTTGGCCACTTATCCCATACTCTGTCTGCTGTCTTCTTTGCCTTTCCCCGATCTTCATGACTTCACATTTGGCGGGGTTAATATCGAGGAACCAGTTGTTAGACCAGGCTTGCAACCTGTCCAGGTCTCTTTGTAATCATGTCTAATCTTCATCAGATCTAACTCTCCTCATTAGCTTCAAATCATCTGCAAACAGGGACACTTCTGAGTCTATCCCTTCCGTCATGTCATTCACATATATCAAAAATAGCACTGGTCCTAGGACTGACCTCTGTGGAACCCAGCTCGTCAGAAGCGCCAACTCCGACACCTCGTCAAGTAGTACGTACCATGACTCGTTGTTGCCTCCCTGTCAGGTATTCTCTGTCCATTGCAGTACCGTTCCTCTTATGCGTGTCTGATCCTCTAGCTTTTGCACTAATCTCTTGTGAGGAACTGTGTCGAAGGCCTTCTTACAGTTCAGTGTGTGTGTATGTGTGTGTGTACTCACTCACCTAGTTGTACTCACCTAGTTGAGGTTGCGGGGGTCGAGTCCGAGCTCCTGGCCCCGCCTCTTCACTGATCGCTACTAGGTCACTCTCCCTGAGCCGTGAGCTTTATGGATCCTGCCTCCACTACACTGTGTGTGTGTGTGTGTGTGTGTGTGTGTGCGTATATATATATATATATATATATATATATATATATATATATATATATATATATATATATATATATATATATATATATATATATATATACATATATATATATATGTGTGTGTGTGTGTGTGTGTGTGTGTGTGTGTGTGTGTGTGTGTGTGTGTTTTCTGCTTATAGAGCTCCGGTTCCCGGTTCCTGATTCATACCCATTGAGTGTCGTGTCGGGTTTGACATGTGTTCAACCTCGTGGCTATTTGTCGTAGTTGAAGTTTAAGTCACGTCTGGGGTTTTTCTTCACTTCTTCGTCTGGAATACCCCGTGGAATAAACGAGGATGACCAAAAACAGACACAGATTGAAAGTGAGGACTCGGATGAATGAG
>NC_091310.1:34087786-34130286 GCF_038502225.1 Cherax quadricarinatus | reverse complement strand
CTGTGACCACTATCAGAGATTTAGTAAGGAAGAGTCGAATTGACATCACACCCACCACTGTTGGGGTCTACATCATACCTTGTAAAGGATGTGATCAAAAGCATCTGGGCGAAACAGCAAGATTCTTGGATTTGAAAATACGTAAAAATAAAAATGCGTGAAACCGTGAAGACCAGAAACAATGGCTGTCCAAAGCAGGAGCAAACAGGACCACCAGGGCCACCTCACGAAATTCAGAGAAGCTAACCTAATTATAAGTGAAAATGCCGATGACATTGTTGAGAGGCCGCCACGATAGCAGAAACTAGCATCATCCTACAAAAATCCGCTTTCTATAGCATTTCCAGTCTTAGAAAACCTTTTACTACCCAACCTGGACACTGTCATTAGATGACACCAGCCAGCAACAACACGTACGCACCAGCGAACACTTTAATATTTTACTCCACTACTGAGAGATCCGTCTTAATCCCGGCCAATCTCACCTCAGCCGTACTACTACTGCTGCTGCTGCTGCTGCTGCTGCTGCTGCTGCTGCTGCTGCTGCTGCCTCTACACTCTCACATGTTGACACCTGACTCCCACCTCTATGAACACTCATTTCAAAGTTGTCTCTGTATTAGGACTGAAGAAACAACTTGTAGCTAAACGTTTCCTCAATAAATGTTTTGAATTATGCATTAGCATCTTTTCATACTGTTGGTGTCACCGCACCTCTCCAGTCACCACGAGAATAGCTCTGCCCCCGTAAGAATAAACCCCACAACAAGCATAGCTCTGCTTCTGTAACTATAAATATGTAACCACCCACAGCAGTATCCTATGAAATATTCATGTCAGGGCCCATCCGTTGGTCAGGTTCTCTACCTTGGGACGTACGCGGGATATTTAGTTAACATTGCCTGAAGTGACCACGGCAACATGCTAGAAACCACAAGTGAAGCAGCATCTGCAAGAAAACGAAAAACCATGAACGAGAGAAGGAAAGGGAGGGGTTAACACACACACACACACACACACACACACACTTTACAAGTACTTCCTCAATGTCTTACCAGAATATGTTTAAAGAGTCCCTCCAATCCTATATACCTCAGAATCCTCTCATAACCTGTGCGTTTGCTTCCAGATAATCGGACGAGACAAGACTCCAGTATCCGAATTTGAAGAACTCTGGATGCGTCGACAAAATCATAATTAAACCACTTTTAACACTCTCCCAAACTTCTCATAATAAAAGTTTAAAAACATATTGAAATGACTCCCGTTTTTTCTCAGTTAATTTTTCCTTTGATTCAGAGGGAACAGCTGCTGCAAGACTGCCAGGATCGTATTGTGCTCGAAAGGCACAAATGCTGATATAATACGGAACATTTACTGAAAACGTTTCGAGCGCATTGTGGACTCCACCAAGTCTCATTTGTTGGTGCTTGGTAAGGCTCGGTACGCACATGAGAAAAACACGATAAAAAAAATCACATGATCGATGCTACAGAATACTGGCAAGTTAATGAAGGAATCACACGTAAATCACCTGGGTATCTTTACTGCCAAATCAGTTCGCCGGCACAACAGGCTTATTTAGGTTGACACAGACGAATGTAGCACTGTACGGAGAGGGGAGAGAGAGAGAGAGAGAGAGAGAGAGAGAGAGAGAGAGAGAGAGAGAGAGAGAGAGAGAGAGAGAGAGAGAGAGAGAGAGAGAGAGAGAGAGAGAGAGAGAGAGAGAGAGAGAGAGAGAGAGAGAGAGAGAGAAAGTTTTGTGGTGATCAGTCCATCAACTCTGGTAGGAGGCGGTCAGTCCTTCAAAGCCTAGGAAATGGGACAGACAAAAGAGCAGAGGATTCGGATCTCCAGACAAAGGATATCTAATGAGATCTATGTAATGTGCATATACCTATAATGAAGGCTCTCGTGTATTATCAAAGTGCATGAGTCGAGGATAAAAAAATGGGCTAAACATCACCCATAAAGCCCACTACGTAAGCGAAACATAGTAAAGTAAGCTTCCATGAGAGTCTCGGGAGTCTTGGGAGGAAAAAAACACAAACAAGCAGTCATATATACGAACTTACAAGATAACAAGGCTTTATTACACAACGTTTCATTCAAAAGCGAGCCTTATGACTCATAAAATAGGTCCTCTTTGAGCGAAACGTTACCTTCACTCACCTTTGTAAGACCGTATTAAAGAAAAGGCCCACGCTGCTGAGCAGTGTTTAACTGGAAAGCTCCTACTGCAGCGTCTGTCTATCTGTCTCTCTGTCTCTCTCTCTCTCTCTTTCTCTCTCTCTCTCTCTCGCTCTCTCAGCTCGATATTACCCGGAGAATAGGAAATCTTTCCCAGGAAGCACTGCACTGCTGTGTAGTCATTTCACTGGCATTTGACTTAACCGCTCATGAAGGCTGATGAAATTCCCTCGTCTGTAATAATGTCTGGGTGTCGCTGCAGTTGTCCCCGCCCTAGAGAGTTTGGGTTGAATCCTTCAGTTTCTTGGCTCGGTTGGCAGCGCACTCAGCTCACATACTGAGAGGGTTGGCGGTTCGATCCCGGGCACGAATGGAAACGTTAGTCATGTTTCCTGACATCTGCTGCGGCGCTGCCCCCCTTTTCACCTAGTAGTAGTCTTCCTTACTCCAGAAATGGCGCTCCCTAGGATCGTATCTGCTTGGACTCCCTCCTCTTTTCTGCAACATTGCAGGTTCTACGCCTTTAGTGTTGATTGCAACACGAAAGGCCTATAACTATCATTCAACTCCACCCCCCCCATGGTTGTCTCGCATCTCGTAGCGCTTCTCCGCGATATTTGTAAATCACCTGGTAGTAAGTAGGTCGACTGTTGTGGGTGGCATACCTAAGAGAGATCTTAGCTTTGGAATGAGCTGAGGTAGGATAAAAGTTCTTAGCCTGTAAATTCAACTTCGTAAATAAAAGCTCATTACAGAGAGATACGTTACTCAGCTCACAGCTTCCTTTGCCTGTAAGGGTTACACATCTCCTGGGGAATGTAAACACGAGAGACGAGTAATCAGTTATGATCCTAGGAAGGGGAGCTCCATTTCCCAAGATCAAGAGCCCTCCACTAGCATCAAAGAAATTCCCTTGAGGAGTTGTAATTTTGGATGTAAAGAGCGAGGAAGAGAGGAAAGGAAGCGACGCTTATAAGTCGACTTCACTTATCCCATGGAAGAAGAAGAAGAAGAAGAAGAAGAAGAAGAAGAAGAAGAAGAAGAAGAAGAAGAAGAAGGATATAAGAAGGAAAGTGTCAACGCTCGCTGGAAAATGTTCATAAAATAGTGATTTTTTTTTTGCAGTATCACAATAACTTCTGGGAACCTCGAGAGACATCAGCCTCAAGTCTGGGGTTTGAGCCTTCGGCAGTGTACCAAATTTACATCACTGTAGAGAAAGATGGATAACTTCTGGATAGATTATTCCTTTGAAATGAATTTCTTTTTCTCTCTCTCTCTCTCTCTCTCTCTCTCTCTCTCTCTCTCTCTCTCTCTCTCTCTCTCTCTCTCTCTCTCTCTCTCTCTCTCTCTCTCACACACACACACACATACAAGAGAGAGAGGATTAATCGTTCTCACAAAATTGATTAGACTATTGAAAATAATGGATTAATCTCTCTCATGTGATGGGTAATGTTTCTTAACGAGACGGATAATCTTTCTCACAAGATGGATCCTCTTTCTTAAACGATGGATAAGCTTTCTGACAAGTTAGTTTAATCTTTCACACAAAATGGGTAGCCCATAACACAAGATGGATAACACATGAGACAACATGGATAGCACATGACACAAGATGAATAACACATGACACAAGATGGATAACCCATGACACATGATGGATAGCACATGACACAAGACGGATAACACATGACACAAGATGGATAGCACATGACAGAAGATGGATAGCACATAACACAAGATGGGTAGCACATGACACAAGAAGGATGACACATTACACAAGATGGATAACACATGACACGAGTTGGATAACACATGACACAAGATGGATAACACATGACACAAGATGGATAACCCATGACACAAGAAGGATGACACATGACACATGACACAAGATGGATAACCCATGACATAAGATGGACAGCACATGACACAAGATGGATAACCCATGACATAAGATGGACAGCACATGACACAAGATGGATAACCCATGACATAAGATGGACAACACATGACACAAGATGGATAACCCATGACAGACAACAAACAAACGAAAACAAACGACCCTATTTTAATAAAGTGGAGTACAGAATACGACAGACATTACAGTAATTGGTATGGAGACTATTTTATACAGTAAGCCACTTATTTTGTAAACCATAACTGGCAATCTTAAAACTAACTTACAACTACTAGACAATGAGACAGATACACTAGTTTTCTAGAATGCTTCAGTTTGCCATATTTGACATTTAAGTGCTGACAAAATATGATATTTTGAGATCTTGTGTAACGACTTGGTACATTTCTTTTATTGGGGAATACTGAGGTAGAAGTTATATTTGGTTAATAGATAAGTTCAAACAGATTGGTGCTAATATGGATATCAGTGTGAATGCTAACATGATTTGGATCAATAGGGATGCTATTGGTACGTCACTAGGCTTAAAAGTTATTCGTCTAAGCAGGGTTAAAGTCAGATTTATGAAGTACTTTTTGACAATATTCTTGAAGAAGGCGTCTGAAGAGAATTTTTTTGCATCTTGTGGAAGGGAGCTTCAGATTTTAGGACCCTTTATTTACATGGAGTTCCTGTGTAGATTGAGTGGAACCCTCGGTAAATTAAGGAGATATATATTTCCATTAAAGTTCTGTTGCTGCTCTCTGGGAGGAGTCGGAGAGCTTGGTTGAAGTTAGTTCTGACTGGATATAAAAGCACAGTGTTTGTGCTGTCTGGAACCTGATTGGGTGATTATTCTAATAGCTGGGATTGTTGTTTGGAACCTGACTGGGTGATTATTCTAACAGCTGGGATTGTTGTTTGGAACCTGACTGGGTGGTTATTCTAACAGCTGGGATTGTTGTCTGGGACCTGATTGGGTGATTATTCTAACAGCTGGGATTGTTGTTTGGAACCTGATTGGGTGATTCTTCTAACAGTTGGGATTGTTGATTGGAAACTGATTGGGTGATTCTTGTAACAACTTGGAGTGTTGTCTGGAACTTGATTGGGTGGTTATTCTACCAGCTGATTTCTGTTTGGTAACAATGGGTTTTAGGTGATTTGTTGTGCCAGATCCCCAAGCACAGATTTAGTAAGTTAGGTAAGGATAAATTAGAGAGTAGTTCAGAGTGAGTAATGTTGTTTGGGGAGCGAAGTCGAATATTTCTGAAAGAATGTCCACAATTTTGGAAATTTTCTTCCATATGTATTGAATGTGAGGGTTGAAATTAGGTTGCATTCAAAGTGTAAGCCTAAGAATTTTCCCTCGTCTTGCCTATGTGTGGATTATTCTTTTTTTTTTTATCTTGTAGTGCATTTTTGGCTTTATCCTCAAATAACATGTAAAGGTCTTGTCAATATTAAGAGTATGTTTGATGGTTGGCATCCAGGTATAAATCTTAATGAGCTCCTCGTTCACTCTGCTGTTAAAAACAGCAGGCTATGGATGGATTAGATATGACAAATGTTGTGTCATTTGTAAACAGGACTTGTTAAAGTTCCTTGGATGCAGCTGAAGGTCATTAATGAAGATGAGGAATAACAGTGGGCTCAAAATTACTATCCTGAGGCATCACTATGTTGATGCTTTAGGTCTGTAAGGTAGTGTCATCGACTGTCGCGTGTTGACGTCTGTTGCTGAGGTAGGATTTTATGTAAGAGAGATCATGATCTCTGATACTATACTGCTCTCGTTTCAGCAGCAAGATGCTGTGATTTACAGTGTCAAATGCTTTTAAACTTCCACCAATAAAAAGACTCAATGAATAATGGATTCTTTTCTAGAGATGGATGGGCAGTTCGGTACTTTAATGACAGCATAATTGTACTTTTCCAGGCCTGAGGCTGAACTGGTGGGGGTTAAGAATATTCTGTTTAGTAATGAGTGAATATATTCGTTGTAATAAGTAATTAGTAGTTAAGTGAATATACTCGCTGTTATATTATCGTCTCAAAGATTTTAGACAATAATTCTAAGTTGCGGATAGGTCATTAATTATTTTCAGTTGGTATCCTCCATTGTGGATAATTCATGGCGAAAGATGGATAACCCATAACACAAAATGGGTAACCCAACTCATGACATAAGATGAATAACTCATGACATAAAATGGATAACCCATGACACAAAATATATAACCCATGACACAAGATGAATAACTCATGACATGAGATGGATAACCTCTCCCACAGGATGCCGTGGCACATCCCAGGATAAAAAGAACTCTCTGGGAAGGAAACGATTCACTTCATTCTTATTTGCATGTGAATGAGAGTCCAGCCAGTGCTTCCTCATTCTTCCTCATCTTCCTTCTTTTTCCTCCTCTTTCTCATCCTCCTCTTCCACCTCCTTCTCCCTCTTCCTCCTCCGCTGACCAAACATCTCTACATCCCACACTACTTACTCTTATGAAGGAAAAATGTCTGGGTGCAAGCACAGAGCTCTTGATCCATTGAACTGTGTTGTGGATGGGTTCGAATAACGTAAATGAGCGTATGACCTCATTGAACTCCAAAGGTCAGCGTCGCTGATCTGTGGGCGACTCCGACTCAATCGCCACACTAGGTAACGATCTCCTACTTGACATTCCGCAGACAATTGTAACTACAATCTCCTTCATCGTATCAATCTTTGATTGCTCGTCTGCTCACTCAGTTCCCTTCCCTAGGTACTGTATAACACCTAGGGATCATACTGCATAAATAAATTAAAGGAATGATAAAATGTATTAAATAAGAGAGAGAGAGAGAGAGAGAGAGAGAGAGAGAGAGAGAGAGAGAGAGAGAGAGAGAGAGAGAGAGAGAGAGAGATGCGAGATACTGCGAAGTGCTGTAAGCTTCCTGGCTGCTTTGTTTGCAAGAAGAACCATGTTGTAAATCTTGCAAACAAGGCAGCCAGGAAGCTTACAGCACTTCGCCGTATCTCGCATCTGCTTGACAGTAGGGGTTGCAAGATCCTGTACGAGGCACAAGTACGCTCACACCTTGAGTATGCTCCACTTTCTTGGTTTGCCTGCCCCCCCTCTCATCTGCGACTGCTTGACAGAGTAGAGAACAGAGCAAGACGTCTCATCTCTCGCCTGGACCCATTCTGGATAGATCTGTCTTTTCAGCAGAGCCTTCAACACAGGAGGGATGTGGTTGGCCTTACTGTTATGTACAAGGCCAATATTGTCAAAGTGCCACACTTGGATCCACTTCGAGGACAGCGTGTAACAAGCTTTTATGCCACAAGACGGGCAGAAAGCAGCAACTTCACTCTGGCTGTACTCTTCTCCAGAATATCACTCCATCTGAGATCATATATACCCAGTTTGACTCGAGTATGGAACACATTTGTACAACATAATGATGTCAACGAGATAAAGTCAGTTGATCAAATGAAAATGCTGGCCCACAGATGGCTCCAACTGCATCCTGTTCCCTACTTGTATGTCTCATAACAATAAAAATGCTTTCAAATGAGCTGATGTAGGTAACAACTCTTAGCTTGCCAATAAAGTTAGGAATCCTTAACCTGTAAATAGCTTGTCAATAAAGCTAGGGATCCTTAACCTAGTCAAACCCTGTGTAAAAAGAAAAACAAGAGAGAGAGAGAGAGAGAGAGAGAGAGAGAGAGAGAGAGAGAGAGAGAGAGAGAGAGAGAGAGAGAGAGAGAGAGAGAGAGAGAATAATGGCTACTGTCATTAACTCTCCTTTTAATTCCCTGGCCAGCAGAGTATGAACAAGCAGTGGCGTATATACTCCTTGCCCAGTAGAGTGAGAACAAACAGTGGCGTATATACTCCTTGCCCAGCAGAGTGAAAACAAGCAGTGGCGTATATACTCCTTGCCCAGCCGCGTGAGAACAAGCAGTGGCGTATATACTCTTTGTTATCAAGAACGCCATTAAGGTGGTTGTTTATCCAGACACTGGCCATGCTAATTTAAGTGCAACAGATAATTAACAAGTATAGGAAATTCTTTATCAGTTAATTAAGTATTCATCATATTAAGATAAGGAGCCGATAAGACGCTCGGCCGCCAAGGCAAAAAAAAAAAAAAAAAGTATTATACATGGGTTCGGACCTTGTACTCTATATGAATTTGCACTTTGTAGGCCTATTACGTCAGTCGACCTGCAGATGGTGTGGTGCACAGCGATAGGGAGGCGATAGCTTAAGCCGACAAGTGGCTATCAAGATAGATGAATTGAACACTGACTCCAGGCTGAGTGATTGACTACCTCAAACTATTTCGTTGAGGCTGATGGACTGATTACATCGTCTTCACACCTTCACTGCTTCTGCTGTGTCCCTTGTATTAGACTGAAGATGCCTGCTGTGTAGGCGAAAAGTTTCGGAATAAAGATACGTAACGTCTTGATCATATGATCACAAACTCCAGTTAGTCGGTCATCATACGACCACAAGCTGCAGTTAGTCGGTCATCATACGACCACAAGCTGCAGTTAGTCGGTCATCATACGACCACAAGCTGCAGTTAGTCGGCCATCATACGACCACAAGCTGCAGTTAGTCGGCCATCATACGACCACAAGCTGCAGTTAGTCGGCCATCATACGACCACAAGCTGCAGTTAGTCGGTCATCATACGACCACAAGCTGCAGTTAGTCGGCCATCATACGACCACAAGCTGCAGTTAGTCGGCCATCATACGACCACAAGCTGCAGTTAGTCGGCCATCATACGACCACAAGCTGCAGTTAGTCGGCCATCATACGACCACAAGCTGCAGTTAGTCGGCCATCATACGACCACAAGCTGCAGTTAGTCGGCCATCATACGACCACAAGCTGCAGTTAGTCGGTCATTATATGACTAACACCTGCGTCAGGTAACACTTGTCCTGTTTCCTGACGAATATATTGCCACCACCACCATCAGTCTCTCAAGTACTGGATAATCTCAACATTCACTAATTTAAAATTCGATTCTCAGCTTCATAAAAAGAAAAATTGCCAAATGTGCCAAAACGAATGTGCCAGGTGAAGCAAACAGAATCCAAAGATTCTCACATTATAATGCGATTACAAACAAAATTCTATGACAGAGTGCTAGACAGTTTTGAATCTTTTTATAAGTAAACGGGATTCTAATAAAGTTGGTAGAATTACCGACAATATGTAAAGTAAAAGGACACAAGTGCAACTAATGTGACATTTATTGTGGCAACGTTTCGCTCTCCAGGAGCTCCTGGAGAGCGAAACGTTGCCACAATAAATGTCACATTAGTTGCACTTGTGTCCTTTTACTTTACATAAACGGGATTCCTGCAGAAATTATGCAAAATATTTGTTAATTTTTTTTCACGATAGACTCCGGATAGATCATTCGAAAATATATATTTCTTAGAGTTAAAATGAAGAAAATAATAGTTTATTCTAGAATGAAATATTTTTTTTATAAAATGAAGAATATTGTTTGTTTAATTATGTAGTACAAAATTATGAATATTAAAGCATTTATGAATGTTGAAAGTTAAGCCGCATTGAGGTATATATATCTCAGTTAAGTAATATTTATATTTAGGAGGAACACTGCAGCAGGCCCATTGCCCCATATTAGGCAGGTCATTTTCAAAGCCCAACCCGCTCTCAATGCTACACAAGGAATAAGCAAGGGTTATCAAAGCTTATTCTATGGGTAGCACTGAGAGTGGCTTGGGATTTTTTTTTTTTTTTTTTGGTGGGTTTGGGTTTAAGAAAGCCCTGTCTAGTTTGACCAGTGGGTCTCCTTCAGTGTTCCTCCTTTCTTATGTTCTTATGCTATATCTCAGTGTATTTACATTGAGAGATGACTTGTATAATCTGTGAGCCAGACAGGTTGCTTGGCAACATCCTGGGGGTGACTGATTCTCAAGTTCATCTCACTTTAGCTCTATATATCTGTTCTCCCCCCAAAAAATGTATTTTAGCAACGTGTAGTTCTTTGCTTTCTCTGTGTTATAACCTAATTTTTCCGGCATTTTCTTCCAGCTTCGTCTTTCCATGGTATCCGATGACCTCTTTTTTATTCAAATGCCGAATTCATTACACTTTCCAGAAAAATAAATATTTTGCTTAATTTCATGTACAGGTACGATACTGCCTTTGTTTTAATAAAAGGTTGATATCAATTATAAATATCAGTTACATGGTGATTTCTGGTAGGTAAGACACAAAGGCAACAGTTAGGCAACTTTATTCCGAAACGTTTTTTTCTTCAGCCTACTGTGTAGGCGAAACGTTTCGGAATAAAGTTGCCTAACTGTTGCCTTTGTGTCTTACCTACCAACCTGTCGGTATTTTATACCATTTTGATGTTCATGGTGATTTCTATTTAGTGGAGCTGGCGAAGTGTGCAATGTGTAGATATTCTGGACAATTGCATGTTTGCATCGTATACCTTGAATATGAATGATAAATTAGACACATGTGCAACACTTGAGTATGTGATGAACGGTTTTGAAAACCGACAAGTTAAAGATTGAGATACTTATACAACATATGGGAATCTTTATTTATGAAACGTTTCGCCACACAGTGGCTTCATCAGTTCAATTCAAAGCAGAAAGGTGTAAGGAGAGGAGGAGTTTGAGGTAATCAGTCCCACAGCCTGGAGTCGATGTGTTCAGTCCATCAATCTTGTAGAATGTACAGCATAAGGCCGTAGACGTGGCCTATATACTGTAGTCAGGTGAGGCGAAGCAGGGGGAGGCGGGGTCATAGTGGTACCATCCACTAGTCGAAGTAGGTCTTCGTCCTAAGGCTGGACAAGTTTGAAGAATTTTTTGCATCAACATCCCATGATGATGCAGTATCTGACAGTTGTGATGAATGATTTTGAAAACCGTCAAGTTGAAGACTGAGACACTTATGCAACATATGGGAATCATTATTGAAGAAACGTTTCGCCACACAGTGGCTTCATCAGTCCAATACAAAGTAGATATGGGTAAGGAGAGGAGGAGATTGAGATAATCAGTCCCTCAGCCTGGAATAGATGTGTTCAGTCCATCACTCTTGTAGAAATTTTAAAGGTTAAACCATGTCCCAGAAATTTTCTGCCACGGATAATGAAGATGCTCATTCACGATGAAGAGAGAGAGACTTTGAAAATTTTACTAAAAGAGCTGAACTAATTCAAGGCTATATAGCAATATGTGCATCATTTATGAAGGTGACACAAGAACGTCAAAAAAGAAAAACCTGAATCAGACAATACAGCTACGAGATGATGAGACACAATGAGACTGTGCACCTCAGAAAGGCTACGAAATACATCATGAACCATTACTGAAAATTGCTTTAAATTATTTATGCGCGAGTCAGATATTGTATTAAAGGTACAACACACGTAACTACATACCCTCATGCCATCTTAGGTAATTTTAAAGCACAGTAGATCATTGCTGCTAGCAGTGAATGCATTATTAGAGTACACGTTGTGTTGGAGGTTCTGCTTGTTCAGGGTGAGAGAGAAGGGACAGGAGGGAAAGTTGACTCGCTTGTAGGGGCGACCCTGGACACTCAGACCTCACAAACCTCGAGCTGGTTAACACCATTTGAGAATCTGTCCTGTGTATGGAAGTGAAAGTTCTCATACTTATGCTCTCTCCCTCTCTCTCTCTCTCTCTCTCTCTCTCTCTCTCTCTCTCTCTCTCTCTCTCTCTCTCTCTCTCTCTCTCTCTCTATCTATCTATCTATCTATCTATCTATCTATCTGTCTATCTATCTAGCTATCTCTCTCTCTCTAGTTCATACCCACTGTATATATTGTGAAAAACTGTACATTATTGCTGCTGATGGGGAATATATGGTAAATTAAAGCTAACATATAATATTTACCTTGTTCCTCAACTGACCTTTGTAGATTTTTTAATAAGTTACAAAACACTTGACGATGAAGCGTTTCGGAAAATGGTAATGCGTTATCACGAATAATCAATATTTTAGGAGCATTTGCACAAATAGACATCATTTGAAACCACAGAAATACGAAGCAGGAAGAAAATATCAGAGGGTCAAAATACAAAGTTATAACGTAGAGAAAACAAAGAGTGCGTCGAAATACAAGGTTATACCACAGAGTAAACAAAGAGTGTGTCGAAACACAAGGTTATACCGCAGAGAAAACAACGAACCACATAATGCTATCAAACACTTTCAGAAACTAGAGACATAGGGGGTTAACAGAAAATCAGTACGAGTATATTCTTTCCCCTGTTAAAAATTCTGAGGAGGGGAAAGTGTGGTTCGAGGTCTAAAACCTGGTTGATGGTGTACAGGCAAAAATGAAGTCTTCATGGCTCCCGTACAGACGACTGTCTTTATACCAAACGCAGAAACATACTGTAAATAGCGTAATCGTTCTAAAACGTACGTGTGGTCAGTGAATAATCACATTAGCACAGATATTAGGAGTGGAATTGCGTGTTCCATTAAATATTAACGCTTTACATCTATTTTGAGATGAAAATCATAAGCGAGACTTCATACGTAGGAATAATATTTGCTCTCAGAGGGGGAATACCCTTTAAATAGTCAGATAATTAACGACATCGGAATTCCTGGAAATTATGATGTAAAATTTATAATAGCTTCAAGAAGGATATGATGACACGAAGCATCTGCAGAATTATTATTATTATTATTATTATTATTATTATTATTATTATTATTATTATTATTATGATTATTATTATTATTATTATTATTATTATTATTATTAGTAGTAGTAATATTAGTAGTATTATTATGAGTAGTAGTAGTATGTATAGTAGTAGTAGTAGTAGTTATTATGGTATAGTATTAGTTAGTAGTAGTAGTAGTAGTAGTAGTAGTAGTAGTAGTAGTAGTAGTAGTAGTAATAGTGGTGGTAGTAGTAGTAGTAGTAGTAGTAGTAGTAGTAGTAGTAGTAGTAGTAGTAGTAGTAGTAGTAGTAGTAGTAGTAGTAGTAGTAGTAGTAGTAGTAACAGTAGTAAATAGAGATCGTTTAGGTTTCACTGAAAGAGTGGAAGGGTAGCTTCATTTCGTCCGATCAAGAGACCATTATCAGCATCAACGGAACAACAGTGAACAAGAGCAGCCACAGGAGCGACTCACCTGGCACAGGACATGACACCAACATGCACATAAGCAAAACAAAGCGCCCCAGTACAAAAAAAAAAACGCCAACACACACACACACACACACACACACACACACACACACACACACACACACACACACACACACATACACACAGAATGTTTCAGAGATGGGATACAGCAACAAGGGGACACAGATGAAAATTGAAGACTCGGATGAATCACAGGGATGTTAGGAAGTATTTCTTCAGTCACAGAGTTGTCTGGAAGTGGAATAGTTTGAGAAGCGATGTAGTGGAGGCAGGATCCATTCATAGCTATAAGCAGAGGTATGATAAAGCTCATGGTGCAGGGAGAGTGACCTAGTAGCGGCAGTGATGAGGCGGGGCTATGACTCGACCCCTGCAACCACAACTAGGTGAGTACACACACACACACACATTTTATATATATATATATATATATATATATATATATATATATATATATATATATATATATATATATATATATATAACACGTACAAAAAACACAAACACACGCTGAACAAAACACCAACACATATTGAACAAAACATATTCATTTTACAAAACACAAACACACACTGAGCAAAAACACTCACGATCTACAAAACAACAACACACGCTGAAGAAAACAAGCTTACAACAGAACATTAACACACACACACACACACACACACTGAACAAAACACCCACGTACCTGGGAGCCTCAGTATTCCATTTCAGGAAACAGTTGGGCCTGCAGCAGTTTGCCAGCCACCACATAACTTATCCTAACTTAACCTAACTTAGCCTAACTTGAGTCAACTCAGCAACACTTGGGGCACTTCTTGTCGTATGGGACTGATATTCTTGGGCAACAAATGACATAGATTAACAGCAATAAACGTTATATACCCAAGTTGGGGACTAACGAAGGCAAAATAAGTGCCCTATTCCATAGTGAAAATAAATGCCCTATCCCACAGTGAAAATAAAAATCCCAGATAGTTTTGCTATCAAAAAATGATTTTAGAAAAAAAAAATCGAAATCGCTCAGGTCTAATCTAAATTTGCTGTTATATATATATACCTTTTAAACATTTTATGTATGTATTTGTGAGTTACCTGTCTCTTCTCTTTAATGGAGAAGAGAAGGGCTCTTAATTCATGGAATTAAAGCGTTTCTACATTTCAATGGACAACCTCATTACATCCCTTTCTCTTGGAGCAGTATGTTCCCTACGAATTTATCGCTTCCCTCCAAATACACTTTTTTTTTTTTTTATTCGCCGGTATTCTCCCGGCCCGGGTCTTTTCCAAGTAGTGGTGACCCGGCCTTGGCTCCCTATCTCGGGGGTGTCTCGAGACCTAAGTCTCCCATGGGAAGAGGTACAAGTACCCCCTCATCTTTGGGACCAACTGTCCCCAGGCCTAGCCCCATTCCCCGCCCTCACGGGGCTCGTAGGGAGAAGCTAGGCCTCTGGTCTGCCATCTGCCCCGCCCCAAAGGGGCTCGTGGGGATGGCAGTCTTATGAGCTGCAGATAGTAGCAAGCTCAGGCCTTTTTTTTCCAAATACACTATTGTAATAACAATAATAATGATAATATTAATAATAATGTTATTACTATTATTTTTATTATGTTAATAATATTAATATACTACTAATAATCGTATTATTATTATTATTATTTTTATTATTCATTAATATAATAATAATTATTATTATTATTATTATTATTATTATTATTATTATTATTATTATTATTATTAAAAATAATAATTATAATATAATAATAGAAATTATTATGATTATTATTATCATTATTAATTGCTATTTGTGGGTTTGTGAATGAGTTTCTGGTTCTTGTTGGCAAATCTGTCCTCGTGATGGCGTGTTTACTGCCTCGATTTGTATTGAATTAAACATTCATATTTAAAAATTTATGTTTACACAAGCCTTGGAATGTTTTCCGGTTAAATAGATCTTCCAGAATATTAATACATTGCTAGTTTCACAATTTATTTTTAACTAACCTTGCCTCTGTGCGATTGTGTCAATTTTACTGCCAGTACAGAGTTGACGGAATATTCTTGGTGACAGGGACGGCACTGTACATGTTTTTTTTTTTTTATTTTAGGGTTCGTCTTTATTGGTATGTGCATCTTTATTGGTACGTGCTTTATTATTGATATGTGTGGAAAATACTGTATATATTTTCCAGAAATTCAGTATTTATATGTAAATAGATGGCCATACTGTATTTAATAATATTATGTGATAGAAAACGGAAAGCCAAGATGGCGACGAGACTCGCCATCTTGGTTTTGAATTTTGTACAAACGTTGGTGTAATGGGAAGAATTTTCGTACTCTAGAGGTTAAAATTGGGCTGACACCTCTCAAATAGGAGGCGAAATTGTTGGACATGCATTCCTGCATAACTTGAGATATCAGACGACTGGACAAGACAGGTCCAGGAACCTCAGATAAGCTATCTAGATTTGTGTATAATTCTGGCCAGTGTTTTCATAAATTTAGTTAGTGAGGTTTTTCTGAGTATGATACAACTTAATATCCAGTCAAATTGGTGAGTGATATTAAAATATATTTTCCTTCTGTTATGTAATTGTGTATATATATATATATATATATATATATATATATATATATATATATATATATATATATATATATATATATATATATATATATAACCATTTATTATTTTTAATATACAGTCCACAAATTTATATATTTACCAGTATTCCTGGTGTATGTGTATTTCATTTAATTAATAGGTCCAGAGCAACTTGTGGTTATGACAGTGGTAGGTATCGAATGGGGACATTTTTTGCGACCAAGGTGTCCCAAATTCCTACTTGTCTATGGAGCATTGATAAATAATAATTCTCTCTGTTATCATTTACTGTTATGTACATAATTAGTTACATTCAGATAAATGCAATTTTCCATATTTAATTTGCCCGTTGGTCCTTCTTGAACCGGAGGTAATTAGTGAAGTCATTAATTAGTTAATTACTTAATAATTATATGTGAAATAACAGAAGGAGGTGGATGTTAAGTTCACAAATTTACTTAATGTGTAGTGGATTATAATAATTACAATATTAATTTTGATAAGCTAAGCTCAAGTCTGGCTAAGTTTATATTAATTTGTATAATACTAATTTGATAAGACAATTCTGGCCAAGATTTATATCAGTGTATGTGTAATTGATAAGACAAGTGTGGATAAAGATTATATTGTGTATAATATTAATTTGCAATGCCAAATTCTGGCAAGGATTTATTAATTTGTATAACATTAATTTTGATGAGCCAAATTTGTATTAATGTACATTTAAAATTTATATTACAATTTTTTACATGTAATTGCTGAGCTCAAGTAGCTGGGATTTATTCAAAGGTAGGTTGTGTCAGTGTTATTAATTGGGTTGAATTTAAGACATTGCGTCATGGCTGAAAATGAGGAAATTAATATAGAAGACAAACATATGGAATATAGAGCAAAGAAAGCATCATTGCAAGCTAGAAAGGGTCATGTAACCAAGGCATATAATAAATGTTTGGAATTATTGAATCAAGAAACTGTGAATACTGATGATTTAAAATTGTATTTAGATGCTTTAGGTAATAGATATGATTCATACAAATTATATTACAACAAATATGAAGGAGATTTGTTAGTAAACTGTGTAGATGAGACTGAAGTAGATCTCATGATTAATCAGTATTATGAATTAGAGGAAAAGATTCTTTCTTGTAAAAGTCAGGCCTTGAATAAATTAAAATGTGTAAACCAGGCAGTTAATCAGTCTGCTCCAACAAATAATATGTCTTTGCCAAAACTCCCAGAACTATGTTTACCTGTATTTAATCCTGATGAAAATTGGGAGGAATTTTGGTCAATTTTTAAAGCAGCTGTGCATGACAGGAGTGACCTAGCCTGTGTAACTAAATTATTTTACCTCAAAGGACAGGTAAGAGGAGATGCT
The DNA here is from genome assembly GCF_038502225.1 of Cherax quadricarinatus. Lineage (NCBI taxonomy): Eukaryota > Metazoa > Arthropoda > Malacostraca > Decapoda > Parastacidae > Cherax > Cherax quadricarinatus. The sequence continues at coordinate 34,113,001 of NC_091310.1, read as the reverse complement.
CACATACTCATACAAGCCTTTCCCAATGTAGATGACTCTTACAAGGAAGCAGTTGACTTGTTGAAGGTCACTTATGGTAATATAGAACAAAGTAGGTTGGATCTAGTGAATATCATTGTTAATTTAAAATCTCCAGATCACACTTACAAAGGTTTACAACAGTTTAGAGTTAAACTGGAGAGCACTCTCAAAACTTTAAGTAATAAATATAATCTGAAGGAATCAGACTGGTTATTGAGTGCCATGGTACAGAATAAACTAAGCTGTAAAACACTTGAATGGTTCTCAAACAAATATCACAAGGGTTATTTTGGACTGGAGGAAATAAGACTAGGTCTACAAGAATTAACTGTGAAGTTGCAGACCAGCCAACCAACTCATTTTAAAGATGCAACACATAATAACTCTGAGGTATCTGTCAAGTTTCACAAAGGGAAAAATTATCCCAATGTTAATAATCAAAATTCATTTCCTAAAAAGAGTTGCATATGTGCATATCAAGTAGCAGGAATCAGAAATAATGATTCTCCACAAGGTAAGAAGAATAAGTACCCTCCTAAGTGTAGCCCAGTTAATAGGAAACCAGTCAAAGAAAAGAGAGATTGTCTTTTCTGCAAGGGTACTCATTTTTCTAAGAATTGCAATGCATACAATTCATGGAATGATAAAGTTGAAAGATTGGAGGAACTTGACAGATGTATCAGGTGTTTGGGTAATCACAATGTAAAGGATTGTTATGCCAAATTAAACTTCTGTTATCATTGTCACAAAGGAAGACACCATATAGTCATGTGTAAAGGTCTACATGATAATGTTGATAATAATGATAATGTTGACAATCCTGACACAACAGTAGCTAATGTAAAAATTGCTGCTAATCTTAATAATGATGGTTTTGCTGAAGTAGCCTTACCTGTGTTACAGGTAAAAATTGATGATAAAAGGCATAAATCAAAAAATGTAACTGCATTATTGGACCAGGGATCCCAGCGTACTTTCATAAAACGTAAATGTCTTGATGGTATGAAAGTACAGATGGGAGATCCCACAACTTTAAAATTATCTGGTTTTCTCTCGGATAAAAGGGCTCAATTGTATGACACTGTTTATGTAACTGTCAGGTTGGGCAATGAGAAAAAACGTGTTAATGCAGTAATTGTAGATAGACTTCCAGAGAAAATATCTACAGTAGGGCATAGTAAAGCTACAGAAAGACTTTCACATAAAGTAAATTTAGCACCTTCTGGTGTAAGTGATGATTCTGTAGGCCCAATAAATATTTTGATAGGTAGTGACTATTATGCCTCCTTTGTAAAGGGTATGGTAAAGAAATGTGGTGTCACCCTTTTGAAGACTGCAGGAGGCCATGTAATGTATGGTAGGATTCCTCGTAATAATAATTCATGACTAGAGGAAACTACAAATACTATAACTGTGTGTCTTACTCATGAAGTCGTGCCCCAGTATAATTCTTCCATAGAGGATGGTGTTGAGCCAGTGCATAAATTGTGGGAATTAGACAGCATTGGAATAAATGTAAATGAAGAAAGTCCAGACGATTCTTTTACTCAGGAGCAGTACCTGAAAGATGTAAAATTTGAATCTGGACAATACTGGGTACGACTTCCGTGGAGACTGAACCATCCAGAATTGCCCACTAACTACAGAATGGCATATGGGCAGTTAAAGGCTCAGCTCCGCGAACTAAGTAAGACACCAGAATTGTTAACTGCCTATAATGATATAATTGCTGAGCAGTTAATTAATAAATTTAAAGAAGAGGTACCTCCTGAGCAAGCCAAAATTTATGGTCACTATTTGCCACATCACGGAGTGAAGAAGGATTCTAAGACCACTCCTCTGAGAATTGTGTTTAATTGTAGTGCCAGGAGTAACAAAAATGTACCTAGTTTAAATGACTGTTTGATGACAGGTCCGTCGTTGACGGAAAAATTAGGAGATATCTTGTTAAATTTCAGGATGAAAAATTATGCCTTTACGGCTGACATAAGTAAAGCTTTCCTAAGAGTGGGTTTACAAGAGGCTGACCGGGATTGTACCTGCTTCTTATTGCCCGAGAATCCTATTGACCCACTTAGCCCTCTGAAAACCTTTCGCTTTAGGAGCGTATTATTTGATGCTACATCCAGTCCGTTCCTACTTCAAGCGACGATAAATGCACACCTTAAATGTACGGGAAGTCCATTGAGTAAAGTAATGCGCAAACAATTTTGTGTGGACAATTTCCTGGGTGTGACGTCAACTGAAGAGGAACTGTTAATGACTTATGGAGAGGCTAATAAAATAATGCAAAGTGCAAATATGCCTCTGAGAGAATGGAATAGTAATTCGTCCAAATTGAAGGACAAAATAAGTAAAGATTACCCTGGAGATGAAGTGCCAAAATGTAGTAATGTATTGGGTTTAAATTGGGATACTGAGAGAGATTTGTTAATGTTAAAACCTAATAATTACAGTATGCCCAATAAATTAACTAAGAGAGTTTTGCTTGCTGAAGTTTCCAAATGTTTTGATCCACTAGGTTTAGTGTCACCCCTTACTATAAGAGGGAAATTATTAATTCAGGAAGCATGGAAACTTAAATGTGTTTGGGATGAAATTCTACCTGAGGAATTCATTAACAGGTAGGATGAATTAATTGGTGATTATGAGAAAATTCCAATGTTGGAGTTCCCACGCCAGGTGGCCAATCCAAATGGGAAAAATGTACTCCACATTTTTTTGTGATGCTTCAAAATTGGCATATGGAGCAGTTGCTTACCTACAATGTAATAGTGTTATTTCTCTTGTTATGTCTAAGGCTAAAGTGTCTCCAATTAAATCACGCACCTTACCTCAGTTGGAATTAACAGCCATTTATGTAGGTGTCAAATTAGCTAATTGTATAAGAAATAAGTTGCAGGAGATAAATATTAGCGACACTGTAATTTGGTCTGATAATGAGGTATCCTTACAATGGATTCGTAATGGAAACAGTAAAATTGTGTATGTACAAAACAGAGTCGCTGAAATTAATCAGATGCAAGAGAAGTATAATAGTTTGGGTCAGCATATGTTAACATTTAATCATATACCTGGTGAGGAGAATCCAGCTGATTTCTTGTCTCGAGGTTTACATTATGCTAAATTTGTAAATGCTGTATCATGGTTTAAAGGACCGAGCTGGTTGGTAAATAAAGCTAATTGCCCTGTACAAAAGGGGTATATTGCTCCTGTTGAAATTACTGTGACCACCGCTCCAATAGCTTGTCCTCCCTTAGCCATTGATATAAATAGGTATTCTTTACCCAAACTAATCAATGTAACTAAGTTGGTGTTTAAATTTCTAAACAAGATGAATATTTCATGTAAGTTTTCACATCCTCTTGAATATTGGATAAAGAGGGTACAGGAGGAAATCTATGGAAATGAGATTAAATTGATGATGGAAAGAAAAATTGTGAAAGGTTCCATAATAGAGAAACTGGGGCTGTATTTAGAGAACAGTGTAATTAGGTGCAGAGGTAGGTTACAAAATGCTGAATTGGGTGATTATGCTAAACACCCTATCTTACTGCCCAAAACTCATCATCTAACAAATCTGATTGTTCTAAATGCCCATAAAAATGTAATGCATGGTGGGGTACAAGATACCTTAAATTGTATTAGGGAAACTTTCTGGATTCCACAAGGACGGCAAAGTGTAAAAAGGGTGATTAAATCTTGTGTAATATGTCGCCGTGTGGATACCAGATCCTATATGTACCCAGGTCCTCCACCACTGCCAAAGGAGCATGTACAATTAGTGAAACCATTTGATGTAACAGGTGTAGACTATAGTGGTCCAATAATTTTAACAGGTACGTCAAGTGGTGTTCCACTGAAAGTGTATGTTTGTTTGTTCACCTGTACTGCTACTAGGGCAGTTCATTTAGAAGTGGCACAGGACTTGTCTGCAGAACAGTTTATACAGCTGTTTCGAAAATTTGCAGCTAGGAGATCCTGACCGAGGTTGATGATTTCGGATAATGCCACAAATTTTATAGCAGGTGCTCAACACTTGATAGAATTAAATAATAATAACGATGTTCAATCTCTGTTAACCCAGCGAGGGTGTACCTGGAAATTTATTACTCCTAGAGCCCCTTGGCAGGGGGGGCTGTACGAAAGACTGATAGGCACAGTGAAGAGGTGTCTTAGCAAAGTACTACACTGGAAGAGAATTAATTTGGAAGAATTCCGTGCAGTGTTAGTGGAGGCAGAAAATCGTATAAATAATAGGCCTCTCTCGTACATGAGTGATACACCTGATGCAGATATATTAACACCTCCTCACCTAATATGTGGAAGGAAATTGGAAGCTGCCCCTGTCTATAGAGATAATCCGGAAGAGAGTGATGAAGATTACAATGATGCGGCGGCAGTGTTGTGTGATAAATTTAAAATGTTAAATAAAGTAATTGATCATTGGTCTAATGTGTGGCGTAAGGAATATCTTCTTACACTACGTGAACACTTTTATGGTGCAACAGAGGCAGTAAATCGACAGACCATTCAACCAGGTGACATTGTGTTAATTGTCACTGAACAACATCAAGCATTGTGGCCTCTGGGCAAAGTATTGACATTGTACCCAGATGAACAAGGTGTTGTCAGGAATGTCAAAGTGTTGTGTCGTGGCCAGGAAAGTTTACGCACAATTAATAAATTGATTCCCTTGAAATTAGGCGTTCAATCAAACGTAAATGAAAATCTGAGGGAAAGTGACACGAGTGATATGGAAGATAACGCAGACCAAGTGATGCCGGAAGATGAAATCGTAGTAAGACCTACTAGGAGAACAGCCACTCAAGTCAGAACTGGCTGGAATCGTCTCCTAAAGGAAGGAGTAATTTGAATAGTTTAGCAACGAACTCCGGCCGGCCGCAGTGTGGAAAATACTGTATATATTTTCTAGAAATTCAGTATTTATATGTAAATAGATGGCCATACTGTATTTAATAATATTTATGTCATAGAAAACGGAAAGCCAAGATGGCGACGAGACTCGCCATCTTGGTTTTGAATTTTGTACAAACGTTGGTGTAATGGGAAGAATTTTCGCACTCTAGAGGTTAAAATTGGGGTGACACCTCTCAAATAGGAGGCGAAATTGTTGGACATGCATTCCTGCATAACTTGAAATGTCAGACGACTGGACAAGACAGCTCCAGGAACCTCAGATAAGCTCTCTAGATTTGTGTATAATTCTGGCCAGTGTTTTCATAAATTTAGTTAGTGAGGTTTTTCTGAGTATGATACAACTTAATATCCAGTCAAATTGGTGAGTGATATTAAAATATATTTTCCTTCTGTTATGTAATTGTGTATATATATACATAACCATTTATTATTTTTAATATACAGTCCACAAATTTATATATTTACCAGTATTCCTGGTGTATGAATATTTCATTTAATTAATAGGTCCAGAGCAACTTGTGGTTATGACAGTGGTAGGTATCGAAGGGGGACATTTTTTGCGACCTAGGTGTCCCAAATTCCTACTTGTCTATGTAACATTGATAAATAATAATTATCTTTGTTATCATTTACTGTTATGTACATAATTAGTTACATTCAGATAAATGCAATTTTCCACAGTATGTGTCTTTATTGGCACGTGCGTCTCTCTCTCTCTCAATAAAATATCCAATCGATGAGCAACTTAACTTACAATCACTGTACTGCCTCAGTCTTACATTCAATATATTCATACAGTCGACAAATCTTCTGCTAAACAAGAAGCTGAATGTATCACTATTTATTAAAGTTGTACATACAAAACTAGCAGCGCAAAAAAAAGAAAACCGTGAAGCATATTTGATGAAGTCTCAACAATAATTGCCGCGTATTATTTATAGTCTTATAGAGTCCGAATACTCAAATGTCTGACCAACACGTGGATAAAATGGAGCATTTTTGACAGGAGGCAGGAAGAGGAAAAATTGACAGTTCAGCTCCTTGACCTGTCAGCTCTCTCAGTGAGTGTATTGTTTTTTTCTTGTGAATTGTTCCTAATGAAGTTCATGTCTTGTCTTCTGCAGCCACAGAAATATTCCTGTTTGAGGGCTGTTAGGTGACTGGCTACAAGACTTACAATTATTTGCTTCGATTTGATATTATTGCAAGACGAGGCTACGCAGTATACAAGCCTTTAATAAAGTTACGTATTTATTAGAATGAACGTAAGGGAAGGTTCCTCCTGAGACGGGTCATGATTATATGATGACTTTCCTCACGGTTCATTAAGAACTCTCTCTCTCTCTCTCTCTCTCTCTCTCTCTCTCTCTCTCTCTCTCTCTCTCTCTCTCTCTCTCTCTCTCTCTCTCTCTCTCTCTCTCTCTCTCTCTCTCTCTCTCTCTCTCTCTCCGTCTCTTTCTCATGAACTCACTAGACTTCGTTTAATTTTCAGCCTGATTAATGCATTGATTTCATCCCAGCTAATCCACACACACACACACACACACACACACACACACACACACACACACACACACACACACACACACACACACACACACACACACATATGCACACACATTCGCACGCATATACAACAGGCCTAGTGTCTAACAGACAAAATGGTAACTAACCAACTAACACTATTAAACTTGTACCCACGAAACACTACGAGTGACTCAAAATATCTGACCCAGACATTCAGAAAAGAATCATACAGAGAATTCCACATTCGAATGACTTAACTGCTGAGCATATATAGAGGAAAGAGGTTATACCAACAGTGTAAATATACACGAGAAGCTATACTAACAGTGTATATATCTGTATATATATATGCAGCTGAGAGGATTTACCAACAGCGGAAAGCACTGCAATTTCACCTGTCAGATTTCAACGTAAAATTGTCTCGAAATCTGGTTGTTATAGAAGCAGGTGTCAGCGAGGCCACGAAATGCTGTATTCCTATAGGGAGGTACCTAGACGACATTGTGGAGGCTCTTGATCCAAGTAGACCTGGCATCTTCCCTGGAAAAAGCCTGATTGCATTTTGTTCTCCATGCGCTGTATTACCCCTATGGGTTTAACGCTTTCTAATAATAATAATAATAATAATAATGGTAATAATAAAAATGCTAGGTACAAGAACTCAAGTGTAACTTATGTGATATTTAATAATATTTTAAGATATTTTGGATGTTAATTCAATCCTTTATATACATATATTTTTTGGAGTGAAATATTTCATAACGGGGTGCGTAGGTTGGGATAAATTGGGTTTCGGGTACATAGGCTAATAATAAAGGTTAAGTAACCCTGAACTAAAGTGACATTCGATCTGGGTTGAATTCCCCTCTGGAGGAATTAAACTAACGTGGATTGCTGGTAAAGTAAGCAGAGGTAAGTCATTAACATACTTGCACCTGCGTATCCTAAACTTGCAATACAATCGCAGACAGACGATTTTAACAATGTAGAACAAGCTATATGGGGGATGGAAATATTTAGTTCTAGATCTTTCGCCTTCTCGTCGTCAGGAGCTATGCATTGTAAGACAGCAGTAGAAAGAAGGGAAAAGACTTTGAGGCAAGGCAGAAGGTGTCAATGGCGGCCCATGACAGGGTGAGGGTAGCAATTCATACCTTTTGCTTTGCCTCAGAGAATTTCCCCTCCTTTCTGTTGTTGTCTTGCAACACCGCATAGCTCCTGACGATACACGAGAGCACGAAAGATCTAAAGCTAAAGATTTCCATCCCCCTTGTGGGTTGTTCTGCACCCTAAACTTTTTAGATACTTTATCCACAAGACACATCAGTGTTTAAAAATTGAGAACGTTCACAAGGGGCACATTCTTGCTAAGTCATGTAAAAAAGTCTACAATTTCAAACATAATATGATCATGTTGATACATATACACTCGAACAACAGTTACGGTTTTCCACTAAGTAGGACATACCACTGTTGGGAGTTTGAAGCTGACCCGTAAAGGCTTTTTTTAAGTTATCGCTCTACGACTAGAATGGGGATTAGCAAATATAAAATTAACCTACAAGTGTCAATACTGTCAAGAATCTTTTCCTAGTTACACTACACCAGCGTTGATTATTTATAGCAGATTGGATGAAACGTTCACAAGTTACATATGAAAAGCCCTTGAAGATGAATGGGAAAAAACTGTCACCCAAGTAAAGTTACCCCTAAAGTCAGTATCTGACCCGCTGGACTGTGGTTGGTACGTTGTTCTGGGTGCGGCCAGTAGTAACACCCTGGTTGATGAGGCTCTGATCCTCCACAAGGCCTGGTCATGGGCCGGGTCGTGGTAGCGTTAACCCCCGAAACACACCCGCTACAGGTATACTTCAGGATACTTAATATAACAGATGAATGTAAGCCAGGCTATGGTATAGCTGGCGTGCCTTAGAGACATGGCTTTAAGAAAACATTTTTGGTCAAGTTTCATTATATACTGTGACCTTACGACACTGCAAATTCACAAAAATGTGAAAAGTTTTTCAACTTCTTAGAATGCTGCGGTATTTTTCTTATCCAGGTGTGAACCTGTTTTAAAAATTTTGAAAATAGCAAGGTGATGGCTATATACTGTCTTCACTATCTGGCTTTCTCGCCCCCTCCCCCCAAAAAAAAAAATTTTATTTTCATCGTCTTTTTATCATCACAATTTCTCTATCGTCACTGTCTCGCTTTGGCATTTTCACCATCTCACTATCGTCACTACCTCGCTACCTTGATCATCTCGTTACCTCCACCACCTCGCTATCATTACCCTCCCTATCCCTACCATCTCATTAACGTAACTCCCCTATTTCTACCCTCTCACTACCGTTATCCTCTGTCTCCACCATCTCGCTATCTTTATTATTTCGCTATCTCTACAATATCGCTGTCTCCACCATCTACCTATCTCCACCAGCTGGCTATCTCCACCATTTCGCTATACCACTGCAGAATAGCACAAAAGATTCAGAATGGTCAACTGTGAGAAGAAGCACTGTAAGACCAGTTATATCCCTTAGGGCCCCCACGATCCCTGCTCGCCTTAACTGCCCCGATCGCTAATTAGCTTCGTTAGTCGTTCGAAAAGTTGGTTAACCTCGTTTCCTGATTGATTGGCCAATTTTAATCCCTTTACGTTAAATTTTTTCCCCTTACTCTGCTTCGAGGTTGTGTTTACCAACTCTGAATCATATATCATTTTTTCCAAAAATTTTTTCCCTTTCTCTTGTCGTATTTTGTGTTATAGATATATATATATACATATATATATATATATATATATATATATATATATATATATATATATATATATATATTTATATATATATATATATATATATTTTAAGGAATATTTTTTTTTATTCTTTAATGACTCTTCCGTTTGGTTGTTTAACTTTTAAAGTTTTAAACCTATCGATTGGATCATGGTCATTACGGCAGCATTTCACCCGTACACCACAAGTTAATATCTTTTTATTTCTGTAATAGGAATTCGGTTTCCAGTGTATATACACTGAGTAACTCAAAGCTTTCTGTGTGTATATACGCTGAGCGAATTAAACCTTTCAGTGTATATACATTGAGCGAATCAAAGCTTTAGGTGTATATATACGGAAAGAAATGTCCACTGTGTGTATATATATACCATGAGAACGGAACCTCCCATTGAATATTCACTTAGTTTATATTCACTGTATAGTCTCTCTGTGCATATTCACTCACATACACTCACCTGAGTTTTGTGTGCCTGTCTCGCAATTCTCGGAAGGGAGTATCGAGCACTTAAACGCAGCACTAATCTTAACCACACACTTGTAATCATTCCCTCCCCCCATAGCACCTCCAATCACTTCCGTGCACCTACAGTCATCCCGGACACACCATCAATTATCTCCCGTGACCCCTGACATCCCTCTCAGCTCCGGCCACTTCCCCTCAGTCCCAAGCATCCAGTCCTGGAACAACGGAGGGAGGGGAGGGGAGGGGGTCTCCCTGCTGTCTGTCTGCTAGTCCAGCCGTCAGTGTTTGAGCGATCCTAACATTGCCAATAGTCTGAAGAGGGCTCTCCATTAACACTGTCCCACGAATACTAATGATAATAATAATGATAATGATAATAATGGTGATAATTATAATAATAAAAATAATAATAGCAAGAAGATGACGAAAAATAAGAAGAAGAAGAATTCTTAATAATAATAATAATAATAATAATAATAATAATAATAATAATAATAATAATAATAATAATGAAAATCATGAATATATTATGAGGAGTATATCAACATATGGAGAACTAAAGTGTATATACACAGACTTGCTGTCTCCGTGTGGGATATTAGTGAGCAACTCAACATATGCTTGGAGTATACCTGGAGAGGGTTTCGGGGGTCAACGCCCCCGCGGCCCGGTCTGTAACCAGGTCTCATGGTGGATCAGGGCCTGATCAACCAGGCTGTCACTGTTGGCCGCACGCAACCCGACGTACGAACCACAGCCCGGCTGGTCAGGTACTGACTTTAGGTGCCTGTCCAGTGCCGTCTTAAAGACAGCCAGGGGTCTGTTGGTAATTCCCCATGTGTATGCTGAGAGGCAGTTGAACAGTCTTGGGCCACTGACACTTATTGTGTTCTCTGTTATCGTGCTAGTGGCACCCCTGCTTTACATACATATATATCAATAACAACACTGTGACTAGCCATGGATTCGAACCCATATTTTGTTATTGATGAATACAACTCGTTCGTGGGTACAATAACATAAAATGCTGCTTGTTGAGGCTAGTACACCAAACGGGGAGTAGAATGAAATTAGCTCCGAGGCACCCACACCACAGTATGTCCTTGGATCACTGTAAAACACTTAGCTCTGCTGAGTGCATGGTTCTTGAAGGATTTGGTGGTCCTTTGAGTTAGAGCAACCTGTGGCTTTCGCTCACTGTGAGGCGGGCCAAAACAACTTGGGTTCGAGTCCTTGGCTAGTCGTAGTGTTGTTATTGATCAATACCTATTGATCGTGGGTACAATAACACACACACGCACACACACACACACACACACACACACACACACACACACACACACACACACACACACACACACACACACACACACACACACACACACACACACGCACACACACACACACGATGTCATGAAGTATTTCTTCAGCCATAGAGTTGTTAGGAAATGGAATAGTCTGGCAAGTGATGTAATGGAAGCAGGAACCATACATAGTTTGAAGACTAGGCATGATAAAGCTCATGAAGCAGGGAGAGGGAGGACCCAGTTGCGGTGAGTACATGCACACACATACACACACACACGTGCACACACACATGTGCACACATGCATGTGCACACACGCACACATGCACACACATGCGCACATGCACACACATGCACACACTTACCTATGTGCACACACACATGTGCACACACACCCATGTGCACACACATGCGCACACACAGGCCTAGTGTCCAATCGACATGTGCCTAGGACAAAATAGTAACTAACACACAAGGTGACAAGGTGGACAAAGACAGGATGTTCCAGAGACTGGACACAGCAACAAAGGGACACAGTTGGAAGCTGAAGACACAGATGAATCATAGGGATGTTAGGAAGTATTTCTTCAGCCACAGAGTAGTCAGGAAGTGGAATAGTTTGGGAAGCGATGTAGCGGAGGCAGGATCCATACATAGCTTTATGCAGAGGTACGATAAAGCTCATGGTTCAGGGAGAGTGACCTAGTGGCGACCAGTGAAGAGGCGGGGCTAGGAGCTTGGACTCGACCCATGCAACCTCAACTAGGTGAGTACAGCTAGGTGAGTACACACACACACACACACACATATATGTGTGTACATATATATATATATATGTGTGTGTGTGTACTCACCTAGTTGAGGTTGCGGGGGTCGAGTCCGAGCTCCTGTGTGTGTGTGTGTGTGTGTGTGTGTGTGTGTGTGTGTGTGTGTGTGTGTGTGTGTGTGTGTGTGTGTGTGTGTGTGTGTGTGTGTATGTGTGTATTTAGAGCGCACCTATTCCATAAATAAGAGATCAATGCATTATTTGACTGTTAGCATACAATTAACATGCAATACACCTTACCTAACCTGTTAAACCAGCCAACTTGCTACTCTCAGTCATGGTAACACACTTTACAGAACACAGGACACAGTAAACACAATACACCACACAAAACGCAAGACACAATAAACTCATCCCGCAACACAAAAAGGAAAAAGCGACCCAAAATTCAAGCCAGTCAACATCCTATCAACCCAAAACAAAAACAAGATTCACAAAATATACCCCCAGAAAAAAATTGAATACCTAACCCACAAAACATTATTACCATTGTGTAACAATAGCTAGTTAGGCAATATTACTTGAAAATTATTTGGACAGGCTTAGCCTGGCCGGATTTCCATTGACGAGAGTAATGAGCTTCATTACATGACTTTGATGTCTCTGACTACATTCAGAGTTTATATTTACACATTCTTTATAGAATGTCATGGCATAAAATTTATATTTCACAACTAATTACTGAGATAATTACTAATATAGGGTGATGTTTGTATATATATATATATATATATATATATATATATATATATATATATATATATATATACAAACATCACCCTATATTAGTAATTATCTCAGTAATTAGTTGTGAAATATAAATTTTATGCCATGACATTCTATATATATATATATATATATATATATATATATATATATATATATATATATATATATATATATATATATATATATATATATGCAAAACAACCACTGTGAAAGAATAGAGAAGTTCCAAGCGCTTTCGTGACTACTCACATTATCATTGTTCCTTGATAATGTGAGTAGTCACGAAAGCGATTGGAGCTTCTCTATTCTTTCACAGTGGTTGTTTTGCATATTCTGAAATCACCTGTTTACTGTGATTTTATTGCATATATATATATATATATATATATATATATATATATATATATATATATATATATATAGATATATATATATATATATATATATATATATATATATATATATATCTATATATATATATATATATATATATATATATATATATATATATATATATATATACATGCACTGGCCAGGGAGGTATACCATCTTGTAGGAGTGAAGAGAAGGATGTGAGTGTGGGAGGTGCGTAAGGCGCTACTTAGAATGGAAGGGGTTACTTAGAATGGAAGGATGTGAGTGGGTGAGGTGCGTAAGGCGTTACTTAGAATGGAAGGATGTGAGTGGGGGAGGTGCGTAAGGCGTTACTTAGAATGGAAGGGGGTAAAGCAGATGGAACTGAGGGGACCATTACAGAAATGTTAAAAGCAGGGGGGATATAGTGTTGGAGTGGTTGGTATTTTTGTTTAATAAATGTATGAAAGAGGGGATGGTACCTAGGGGGACAAAAGAGATTGTAAAAATTATAGAGGAATAAGTTTACTGAGTATTCCAGGAAAAGTGTACGGTAGGGTTATTATTGAAAGAATTAGAGGTAAGACAGAGGTAAGTATGTGTGAACAGTATTTACATAAAGGTAGGGAAGTTTTTATTGCATTTATGGATTTAGAAAAGGCATATGATAGAGTGGATAGGGGAGCAATGTGGCGGATGTTACAAGTATATGGAATAGGTGGTAAGTTACTAAATGCTGTAAAGAGTTTTTCTGAGGATAGTGAGGTTCAGGTTAGGGTGTGTAGGAGAGAGGGAGACTATTTCCCGGTAAAAGTAGGTCTTAGACAGGGATGTGTAATGTCATCATGGTTGTTTAATATATTTATAGATGGGTTTGTAAAAGAAGTAAATGCTAGGGTGTTTGGGAGAGGGGTTGAATTAAATTATGGGGAATTAAATACAAAATGATAATTGACACAGTTGCTTTTTGCTGATGATTCTGTGTTTATGGGAGATTCTAAAGAAAAATTGCAAAGGTTAGTGGACGAGTTTGGGAGTGTGTGTAAAGGTAGAAAGTTGAATGTGAACATAGAAAAGAGTAAGGTGATGAGGGTATCAAATGATTTAGATAAGAAAAATTGGATATCAAATTGGGGAGGAGGAGTATGGAAGAAGTGAATGTTTTCAGATATTTGGGAGTTGACGTGTCAGCTTATGGATTTATGAAGGATGAGGTTAATCATAGAACTGATGAAGGAAAAAGGGAGAGTGTTGCATTGAGGTATATGTGGAGACAAGACCTGACGAGCTGTTGGAGTGTGAGCAGCGTAATATTTAGTGAAGGGATTCAGGGAAACCGGTTATTTTTATATAGCCGGACTTGAGTCCTGGAAATGGGAAGTACAATGCCTGCACTTTAAAGGAGGAGTTCGGGATATTGACAGTTTGGAGAGATATGTTGTGCATCGTTATACGTATATGCTTCTAAACTGTTGTGTTCTGAGCACCTCTGCAAAAACAGTGTGTGAGTGAGGTGAAAGTGTTGAGTGATGATGAAAGTGTTTTCTTTTTGGGGATTTTCTTTCTTTTTTGGGTCACCCTGCCTCGGTGGGAGACGGCCGACTTGTTGAAAAAAAATACAGAGAGAGAGATGGAGAGAGAGAGAGAGAGAGAGAGAGAGAGAGAGAGAGAGAGAGAGAGAGAGAGAGAGAGAGAGAGAGAGAGAGAGAGAGAGAGAGAGAGAGAGAGAGAGAGAGAGAGGGAGGGAGAGGGTATTCAGAAAATGAATGAAATGGTAGAGGCAGAATTCATACATACCTTCAGAAGAGGTACGATGGGGCTCTCGAAGCCAGGGGAAAGTTAACTTTCCCCTAGTAGCTACCAGCGAATAAATGGGGGCCAGGAGCTGATATTCATCCCCTACAACCACATATAGATGAGTACATATAGGTTAGTAACCCCCCTTTCCAACACACACACACACACACACACACACACACACACACACACACACACACACACACACACACACACACACACACACACACACACACATACACACACACACACACACACATACACACACATACACACACACACACACACACACACACACACACACACACACACACACACACACACACACACACACACACATACACACACACACATATTCTCAGGCACCTCAGAAAATATCTCCTATGAACAGGCGGCTCATAAAAGATCTTCAACAAACACTTGGAAAAAAAAGAAAGTGTAAAAAGCTTTATACGGCCAAACACCGTGTGTGTGTGTACTCAACTAGTTGTACTCACCTAGTTGTACTCACATAGTTGTGCTTGCATTGGTCGAGTCACTGCTCCTGGCCCCGACTCTTCAATGGTCGCTACTAGGTCACTCTTCCTGCTCCATGAGCTTTATCATACCTCTTCGTAAAGCTATGTATGGATCCTGCCTCCACTACATCGCTTACCAGACTATTCCACTTCCTGCCAACTCTGTGACTGAAGAAATACTTCCTAATATCCCTGTGATTCATCTGAGTCTTCACCTTCCAATTGTGACCCCTTGTTTCTGTGTCCTATCTCTGTTCCAGAGGTGGGACACTGTGTGTGTGTGTGTGTGTATGTATGTATGTATGTGTGTGTGTGTGTGTGTGTGTGTGTGTGTGTGTGTGTGTGTGTGTGTGTGTGTGTGTGTGTGTGTGTGTGTGTGTGTGTGTGTGTGAAAACAGATTCTGCGTCCACGATTTTCAGTGTAGATGTGAAGGCTGAGAGGGAGAGCGAGGAGGTGAAACCGGACCTCCACAAACAATAATCGCTAAGTGCAAATCAATGCAAGACACACAAGGATAGACTGTGTACACACCACCAGTTCCAAAGCGGATGGAAAACATTAAACTCAAACCAACACTCGAACACCCTATCTTACCTCGATTCTTAGAGCCCAGGAGATACAGCTCAACACCTCATTCGTCACCACAAAAAAAAAAAAGATTGTTAGACTCAAAGAGACATCATAAAGTTTAACTAAACATCTTGATATCAAGACACCCTGGGTTTGCATGTGTTTTATTTAGTAACTTGTCAGTATCATACATATATCAGTAATCTATTCATACTCGCTTTATTCCCGAGTTAAACGTTAAAAGGTGACTGAGTTACCCTCCCTACTTTCCTGTGTTTTAGACTGTTTCAGAGAGTGTGTTTGGGACAATGTGTTTCAGACAGTGTTTCAGACTTTGTTTCAGTGTGCTGCAGACAGTGTTTCAGACTTTGTTTTAGTGTGCTGCAGACAGTGTTTCGGACTTCGTTTCAGTGTGCTGCAGACAGTGTGTTTCAGTGTGTTGCAGATAGTACGTTTCATAGTGTGTTTCAGACAGTGTGTTTCAGGCAGTGTGTTTCAGTGTTTCAATCATTTTGCTTCAGACAGTGTGTTTCACACAGTATGTTTCAGTGTTTCACACAATGTTTCAGACAGTGTTTCAGACAGTGTGCTTCAGACAGCGTTTCAGACAACTACACTCAACAGAAACAAAGGTAGAGCGCTCTAGGAGAGGGACGTAGGCGCTCTGAATCTCAGCTGATAGTGACACGTCCTCAGAGGAAATGGAAAGGTACAGATAACAGTCTTGTTCGTACTTGTGGAGATAACAGTCATATGTGTGAGTGTGTGTGTACCTATGGAGATATGTGGGGGTACCTGTGGAGATAAGAGTCATAAATGTGTCCCTGTGGAGATAATAGAATCGCGTGTGTGTGTTTGTGTGTGTGTGTGTGTACTGTGGAGATAATAGGGTCACGTGTGTGTGTGTGTGTGTGTGTGTGTGTGTGTGTGTGTGTGTGTGTGTGTGTGTGTGTGTACTGTGGAGATAACAGGGTCGTGTGTGTGTGTGTGTGTGTGTGTGTGTGTGTGTGTGTGTGTGTGTGTGTGTGTGTGTGTGTGTGTGTGTGTGTGTGTGTGTACTGTAGAGATAATAGGGTCACGTGTGCTTGTGTGTGTATGTGTGTGTGTGTGTGTGTGTGTGTGTGTGTGTGTGTGTGTGTGTGTGTGTGTGTGTGTGTGTGTGTGTGTGTGTGTGTGTGTGTGTGTGTGTGTGTGTGTGTGTGTGTACCTGTTGATATAACAAAAGTGTCCTCTCCTAGTTGTACACACCTAGTTTTGATTACAGGGATCGATTCGTAGCTCGTGGCCCCGCCTCTTCCCTGGTCGCTATTGGTACCCTCTCTCCATGGTTAAGAGCTTTTTCGTACTTCTTAAAGCTATGTATGGATCCTACCTCCACTACATCACTCTCCAGATTGTTCCACTTCCTAATAGCTGTATAACTGATGAAATACTTCCTAACATCCCTGTAACTCATCTGAGTTTTCAGTTTCCATTTGTGACATCTTGTTGCTGTGTCCCATCTCTGCACCACTCTGTCCCTATCCACCTTCAATGTGTGTGTGTACTCACCCATTTGTACTCACCTATTTGTAGTTGCAGGGGTCGAGTCATAGTTCCTGGTTCAGCCTTTTCTCAGATCGCTAATAGCTCCTCTCTCTCCCTGCTCCATGAGCTTTATCAAACCTCGTCTTAAAACAATGGATGGTTCCTGCCTCCACTACTTCACTTGGCAGACTATTCAACTTCCTGACAACTCTATGACTACAAAAATACTTCCAAATATCCCTTTGACTCAATCTGAGTTCTCAACTTCCAATTGTGACCCCTTGCTTCTGTGTCCCAGCTCTGGCACATCCTGTCTCTGTCCACCTTGTCAATTAGTCGCAGTATTTTGTATGTCGTCATCATATCTTCCCTAACAGTCCTGTCCTCCAGTGTCGTCAGACTGATTTCCCTTAACCTTTCTTCCCTTTGCTCTGGAACCTTTGCACTTTCTCTAATTTCTTGACATGCTTGACGAGGTTTGGGTTCCAAACTGGTGCTGCATACTTCAGTATGGGCCTGTTGTACACAGTGTACAGAGTCTTGAACGGTTCCTTACTGAGGTATTGGAACGCTATTCTCAGGTTTGCCAGGCGCCTATATGCTGCAGCAGTTACCTAGTTGATGTGTGCTTCCGGGGACGTGCTCGGTATTGTGTGTGTGTGTGTGTGTGTGTGTGTGTGTGTGTGTGTGTGTGTGTGTGTGTGTGTGTGTGTGTGTGTGTGCGTGTGTGTGTGTGTGTGTGTGTGTGTGTGTGTGTGTGTGTGTACCTGTGGAGATAACAGTCATGTGTGTGCATGTGCTGATAGACGAACCAGCTGTGTGTATATGTGTGTACCTTAGGAAATAAAAAAAAGTCGTGTGTGTATGTGTGTTTTTATATACCTTTGGAGATTACAGTCATGAGTGCATGAGGAGGACTGTAAGAGTACACATGTGTGCACCCCGCAGTCAAGTGATCGGGATAGCACTGTGTTCACCCCTGGTCCACCTGTGCTGGCGATAGCACTA
This sequence comes from Cherax quadricarinatus, assembly GCF_038502225.1. Classification (NCBI taxonomy): domain Eukaryota; kingdom Metazoa; phylum Arthropoda; class Malacostraca; order Decapoda; family Parastacidae; genus Cherax; species Cherax quadricarinatus. The sequence continues at coordinate 34,094,609 of NC_091310.1, read as the reverse complement.
TGTTCACCCCTCGCCCACCTGTGCTCAAGAGAACACTGTGAGAGAATATGTCTACATCCGACAGTCATGTGTGAAGGCTACCACTGTACCAGAACAAATGAAAAAAATCAAATCAATAAGACAAGTGGATAATTTAGTTTGAAATTAATAAAACGGTAATGAACTAATGCATTTCTCATCCTGTTAATCTGGTGTATTATATTTTAAGAATATATATGCAAAAAATTATACGCTGAGGGAGGATTACAATTCTGCCAACGTTTATGATGCAATATACAATGCTGTATGCGTTTATAATGCCAGAAACAGCTGTTGGAATAGTGTATGCTGCAACATACACTTGTTGGAAGTAAGTATACTACAACATATACCCGTTGGAAGCGTGTATGCTGCAATATACAAATGTTGGAAGCATGTATACTGCAACATACAGGTCTTGGAAGCCTGTATGCTGCAACATACATGTGGTGGAAGCGTGTATGCTGCAATGTACTGCTGTTGGAAGCAAGTATGCTGCAACATACAGCTATTGAAACATGTATGCTGCAACATACAGCTGTTGGAAGCGTTTATGTTGGAAGCAAGTATGCTGCAACATACAGCTGTTGACAACATATATGCTGCAACATATGGGGAGCGTAATATTATTTTTTGTATTGGTTATGGTGAATTCTGATTTTTTTATGATGCCATTCCTGACATCAGAAAATTGAAAATTGCTTGACCATTATTATTATTATTATTAATCTTAATTTTATTATTATTATTATTATTATTATTATTATTATTATTATTATTATTATTATTATTATTATTATTATTATTATTATTATTATTGAATTTGCATCAAAGAGTGTAGCAGGTAATTAAGGGATGTAAAGGAAGTCTGGGAATAAACTCTCCACGGAGATTAGCCGGCTTCTTGATTCTGAATTTTGTGTCGAGTTATTAGTGAGTTAATTAAGTGGTGGACCCTGGAAGATAAGTAAAAAATTTTATTAAAACAGGGTGGAAAGAGAGAGAGAGAGAGAGAGAGAGAGAGAGAGAGAGAGAGAGAGAGAGAGAGAGAGAGAGAGAGAGAGAGAGAGAGAGAGAGAGAGAGAGAGAGACACTGCAGTTTATTTGGGAGTCTACACCTGGTGAGAAGCACTATCTACTTCTAACTAGGTAATGGACTGTTAAGTATTTTCTATGCACTGGAGACAAGGATAGGAAAGAGAAAGGCTCTTCTCCCACTCTCCACGCCCCCCTACGTCAACTGAAGGCATACAGCAGAACGTAGTAAAAAGCAAATCCCGAGAAATGGGGAAAAAATCGGCATGGAATTTACCGTAGGAGTGGATGGAAGGTGTATTTCAGCTTCCTCTAGTTCATTAGTATTGTTCCTCCCTTAATTAACTACTCCTGTTACTCAAGTAAGATGAGTATTCCTAGTCCCAGTCCTGTTGATTTTATTTCTAGTACTGTCAGTTCTACTTCTAATGCTGTCAATTCAACATCTAGTACTGTCAGTTCTACTTCTAGTACTGTCTGTTCTACTTCTAGTACTGTCAGTTGTACCCCTAGTACTGTCAGTTCTACAAGTGCTGTCAGTTCTACTTCTAGTACTGCCATTTCTACTTCTAGTCCTGTAAATACTATTTCTAGTCTTGTCAGTTCTACTTCTAGTATTGTTAGTTCTACTTCTAGTCCAGACACTCTTACTTCTAGTCCTGTCAGTTCTACTTCTAGTTCTGTCAGTTCTACTCTTAGTCCTGTCAGTTATGCTTCTAGTCATGTCAATTCTACTTCTAGCTCTGTCAGTTCTACTCCTAGTCCTGTCAGTGCTACTTCTAGCCCTGTCACTTCTCCTAGTCCTGTCATTTCTACTTCTGGATGCTGTGGTGCAGGAGAACGTGCTCTACTACTACGATTACTTCCACCACTACGATTATTGTTGACGTGCTTGGCTCGTTGTCGTCTGGTCGTCCTGATACAGTTGCTGAACAAATATCAGTAAGCCTTAGATTTCAGTTAAGTCCCGGCATTGTATCTTGGCAATTCCTTACCTGTATAGATAGTACTTGCTCTCCTGGTTTTTTGTAACAACGACATTTGAAGGTACGGAATAAATTTACGAAGTATTTTACCCCCCCCCTAAAAAAAACAAAAACCTCACCCACATTTATCATAAATATTAGAATTAGTGTTGTTGTTGTTGTTGTTGTTGTTGAAGTTATCTGGGCGCAGAATATTCAAAATTCTACCCCGTTATCTGATTTTCTATTCCTGCAGGATAAAACGGTCATGTGGTTACTGACCATTATCCTCTGGTAATTGCAAATTCTTGGGTTGTTTGGCCTTCAGCATCTTAACAGTCTATGTTGTTCATAGTATTTCAGACTCTTGAAAGGACGGGGTATTTTGACAAATGAATGATGCTGTTATTATTATTGGTGCTGTCCACTCACTTTCCTTTATATTTAGTTCTGTACTCCATATCACCTGCACGAATTCCTGGAGACAAGAATTATTATAGACTGGGTTTTCTTTCTGTAAATGCTGTGTGATGCTTTCTTTGACTAACTGTTCGGCGGCAGCTGTTCGTTTGTGCTTCACCTGCAACCCGGGATGACACATTTTCTTTAGGGTTGTAACACGTGTCTGTAAGTGAGACAGATTTAAGTGTTTGTCATGTGTTGTACATCTACTCCAGTTGTGGTGTTGTGTAAATAAACTCACACCGTAAATTGTGGTGAATTCATGGTGTGAATTACCCTATTTCCGGCATATAAGGCGCACGATAGAAGTACCTTAACGGTAAATAAATAATTAAATTCAAGGGTTAATTATCCTCTTACTTTACACTAAAGCGTAACCAAAAGCCTACCCTTGACCCCTGACCTTGAGCACATAGGGAGCAGGGTGATTTTCCAAGGCCCTTTTGTGGGAAAAAAGGCTCGCCTTATATGCCTGAAAATACGGTATTCTTGCAGTTATTCTGATTATTAAATAATAATCCAGTCTTGCTTACTAACTGGCATTCTTCTTAAACTCACAGGCATAGTTCATTATCTTTTGCCTATATATATTTATTTATTATTATTTATATGTAATGAGAGAAACAGAGTCACCTGTTTAAAGTATTCAGTAAATAAATATATTTTAGTAACTAGATAATTATCCTCCTGGATGTAATGAATAATAATGATCATTATTTAACGTTATGCTAATCTTAGCAGAAGTGGGTGTCTTTTATGTTACGACTAGTATACACACCACAAGGGAAAAACTAGCCTTGATTAGTCAGACCGTTGGTGCTGTAGCGTAACTCTAAAATGAGAGAATTGTCCTCGTGCTTACAGCTTCAGCGGGTACTTTGTTTCCTTCTGCTCTAATTCTTTCTCAGTATATTTTCTATGTTGCATCTGCAACCTCGAGGTTTCATCCAACTGTCTCGAGTTATGGACTCATTTAAAGCTTCAGATAGTTCATTATGTTGAGTGAGTTCAAACCATTAAATATTTTAGTGATTTGAATGAGATCTCGTGGTTTCCATTAATTGAGGAATAGACTGAGTGGCTTCATTATCATTTGCTCTTATTTGTGCCCTTTTCCATATATCTTTGCCTTTTATGTAAGATGGAGATTAAAACTGGAGGGAATACTCAACGACATACACAGTATGTTGTTTTCTACCGATATTTCTAAGTTTGAAACCATGCACTTTGATAGGCATTGTTTGGTAATAACGACGTCGTCGCTTATGATTAGTTTTAGGTCTTCTTCTCTTTCAGTAGACGTACCGTTTGTCTGGAGGTTTCTTCTTCTCCCAGTGACTGCATGAGCTGTGATATGAAGTGATTCCAATTGGGTAGGATCACTGATGTCTATCGTCAATAAAGTTTCCTGTTGGAATCAACGTCTTAGTGTTTCTTACGCCTCTACCTGGAGAAGTCTACCTGGAGGTCGATTGGGGGTCAGTGCCCCTCGCTGCCCGGTTCTCCACCAGACCTTCCTGCCGAGTGGATGTATAGTTTTAGTGTTAGTGTTTAGATATTGCCCAGGTTTTTTGGTTGTTTGTAGGGGCTGGGTTAGTGATTTAGCTCTTCTTTATGTGTATCGGGGAGATTCTAGTGAAAGAGATTTTAATGAGGGAAGTTCATGTTTCAATACTGTTCATTCACTTTGATGTGTAAAACAGAGAAATAGAAAATACTTCGGCCAGAGATCAGTGTTTGTGTATATTTCGCCTGCTCTTGCGAATTCCTTGCATTGTTAAATTCTCTAGTTGGTCGATGCATGCAGTGGATGAGATGAAAAAGCTGTAAGCCTACTCCTTGAAAGCTGGCTGCCTTGGATCAACGTCTAGCGTGAGCTGGACGCCAAGGTATTGGTCCAGTGTGGTGAGAATGGTAAAGCACTGCGTACCTTGTTCCAAGGTTCGTAGGTTCGAGTCTCCTTCGGCCAGAGATCAGTGTTATATATATATATATATATATATATATATATATATTATATATATATTATATATATTATATATGTCGTGCCGAATAGGCAGAACTTGGGATCTTGGCTTAAATAGCAACGCTCATCTTGCCATATAGGACAAGCGAAAATTTGTGTATGCAATAATTTCGCCAAAATCATTCTGAACCTAACGAGAAAAAATATTTCACTGTGTTTGTTTAGTATAAAATTATTGTAAAAAATCTAAAATATATTTAGTTGGGTTAGGGTAAAATAAATTGTTCTTGTTATAATCAGGTTAGGTAAGTTTTCTAAGATTCTTTTGGAGCAAAATTAAAAATTTTTACATTAACATTAATGAAAAAAATATATCTTTAAACGTATAAGAGAAAATTTTAGAAAGGACTTAATTTTAAATGAGTTCTTGCTAATTGACCAGTTTTACATAATCGGCACGACATATATATATATAATTACAAAACCGTGGCTACAACAATTCACTGGTAACCGTAAATGTGAGTTATTTGTGAATAGATTCTGTATATGAAGTTTTTGGCTGCTGGCTTAGTCTGGCCATTTCTGTGTTTATAAATTTACTTTTATGCCTTGTATGTTTCCACATTTATCAAATATTTTTTAGAGTTCCATAGTCTGTTGATAAATATATAATTTTTCATTGAAAATGTTTGCAATGATAGTTTTCAGAGTATTTTTAGGTGCTATTATTAGGCAGTATGTGAGAACCTACTGAAGAGATATCATAACCTTACGATTGGCGTTCGTGTCAGAGAATGAGGCATGGATATGCATAGTCTTTCCAGGTTTTGGAGTGACATGTAAGAGCCTCTATAGCACTTTTAAAGTCGCTGCAAATTGTTTAGTTATTAACCGGGAGTGTGTTAGTATAATGACGATAATTTCCATGCCGCTCAGTTACAAAGACGGAGAGATCTTTGGACAATGTCATCCTATTTTGAGATGGACGCGAGGAGTCCACAACGTAGATGTCGCAGAGGATGTATTAGTGCTGAGGATTTGTGATCCATCTCTATATATTCTAACTGTATTTGGGTGGATGTAAAAGTAGAAAGTCTTGCTTCATTTGTTACTGTTTTGGAAGTATCTTTGTTGAAGTGAGTCGCTGCATTAGGTGTTAATGAAGATCCTCGGGGAAATAGTCGGAATTGTGATAGTATTTTTGCTATTTTAAAAGATGTTTAGGTGGGAGGAGAGATTATGAAAGGACGGTTTTCATAAAGGGTTGAATTCGAGAGCTGGATCTAGTGAATTAATTAGTACTGGTAATGAGAGGATTTACTTTGGAGAGGCATTGATGCGTTTGATGATGCAGAAATGCAGAGGCAGATCGCAAACTGTTTCTTCGTGAGGCTAGGCCTACGAGGTCTGTTCCTTCTCTTTGAAGATCTATTATAGGTGAGGAACATGGGGCCCCGAAAATGATTTGTAGGTCATTGTTCTGAATTGTATTCAGTTCTTTGGAGATCCAATAGTGTTACGCATCCAAACGACTGGATGCAGTAGTCAATTTGGCTACAAATGTATGTATTGTAGAAGTTTTTTTTTTTATGTGCTCCGCAGAATGTACCAGTTACGACGCTGAGTATGGTACAGTAAGCCTTGTCTAGGTGGTATCTTAGAGGTGTGTGACGCGGTTTTTCCTGGTAAAAAGTAGAGTCAAGATACATTCCTAGGTATCTGTGTAACCTTTCACGTATGAAGGGATTATTTCCGACGGTGAACGTGGAAAATTGATGCATTCATCTTTCAGTGAATGTCTGAAAGGAGATTTGTCTACAGTGAGCTGCAAATTCCACTCGAGTTTGCAGTTAATTAGACGGTTTAATGCACGATGCATTGTTGTTGTAGTGAATAATGAAGTTTTATATTATTTGCATGCAACGAGAAATGAGTTGGTTATGTGTTTGGTGCGTCGGAAAATGTTGTAAAGATATTTGGGTGTAAATCTGGATGGCATGTATGAAAACTTGGAATATTCTATGGGTGAGATAGGATCACGGTCAAATGAATGTTTTTTCTCTTATTCCTTGATGCGAGAGTTCTGCCAGAAGAATAACAGGCGGGATACAATCAAAGGCGCCTTTGAGGTCGTCATATATAACCGTGCAAACTTATGTTATTAATGGTGAGGCTGGGTGTTATGTTCTAAACATAGTATTTAGTCTAGAGTTGAGCAATTGCGTCTGAAACCTGCTTGAAATGGTGGCTGAATATTGATGAGTTCTGGTTATCATAGAATGTGTACAAATCTTTCCATTATCATACCTGGGGAAGGTAATAAAGAAATAAGTCTGTATGATGCAGGCTGTGATCGGTCTTTATCTGGCATAAGATT
>NC_091310.1:34072786-34082786 GCF_038502225.1 Cherax quadricarinatus | reverse complement strand
AATGTTGAGAGGGGTCCAGTTCTAACTCCTGCTTACCTGTTTGATACTGACTGAGAGTTGTCTAGTTCTAACTCTTGTTCTCGCCTCTTACTTGGGTACATTCTGGTGTTTTCAGCTCCGTTATGCCTATTTTAAGAGCGGCCTATAGAGTCCACCTACGCAACATCTTTATCTAGTTTAATCCTCTTTCTGTCCCCTGATGCTGAAGAAATATTTTCTGACATCACCATTGCTCATCTTCCTTTTTCAAAACCATCCAAATGTGTCCCCATTGAAAGTCCTCTGTGAACTGTGTATGTTATTATCATGTCTAATCTGGTCCTGCTGTCCTGTCATGTCTCTCCTGTCATATCTCTCCTGTCAGGTCTCTCTTTGTAGGTCTAGCATCAATTTCGTTGCAAACCTCTGCACTTACTCTAGTCTCTTATCATGTTTTATAAGCTGTGGGTTCCATGTTGGTGCTGCAGACTCTGGAACGGATCGAAACGACATCTGAAGTTTTCCCTTCGAACTGAGATAGGGTGTGTGTCGAAGCCATTCATTCGCTTTGAAAAATAAAAAATCAGGCATCCGTATTATCTTTTTTTTTTTTTGTGGAGTGGCAAGTTTACAGCATCTGAGAGGAAACACACTCAAAATATCTGAGAGGAAAGACAAAGGCAACATCTGAGAAGACAAGGGCTCACAATAATAATAGAAAACGCTCACATCTTACGGGAAGAGAGGAAGGACAACTTTTGTGAGAAGACACGCTCTCAAATTTTGAGTCGCAAGGAGCTCACAACTCCCGCAGCTACAAGCATTACAAGTTTTTCGAAATCCCCGAACGTCGGTAAAAATTTTTTTTGCCGAGATGAATCGCGCACAACTTGGCCAAAGTTTACAAACGATGTTAACTTTTTGGATAAAGAAAATTCCTACAAGTTAGGGAAATATGTAGGAATACAAGACATTCAATGTTTATTGTAAGCAGGAAATACTGCGTTGTACCTGTGGATGGAATAATGTAGCAAGAACGAGAACGTTTACAAAGGCACAATGTGGAGAATAAGATTTAATCAGGAAAACGTTTCGCTCCAGAGAAAAACGTCGACTCAATAGAAACTTGTGCTGTGAATTGTATCTATGTGTATTCTAACAGTTTCAGATTTTATGCCACATTTAAGTGGGCAAAAATCTGTTTTTCAGTCAAAATTTACCAACTCATCCTAAGAGACAATGAACATTTTCCAGACACGATTGGTTCAGACACTGTTTTTATATCTCAATAAGTTACATGTACAAGTGAGGCAAAGAGGGAACACTGTTACGAGGATCGTAAAGAAGAAGATTGCAGTTGGGAATCAGTTAGTCGAAAGCAGACTCTATACACAGCTTCAATAGTATGCATAAAAAAACCAGAAAGATTGAGAACATTAATGTTACATGCCGGGATCCAGGAATTACAACTCAGCACCTTTCCTTCAGTGGTTTGTTCCTCTTCTTCCTACCTCCTCCTCCTCCTCCTCTGCAGCTGTCTATCCCACCCCGCTCACCCTCCGTAAGGAACAAAACAATTTCTTGGCGTGAAAAACTCCTCCTAGCGCCGAACTGATGCTGAATTTATGGAAGTGGGATCGCTAAGAGAAGTTTCCTGGGCCTCCTTAATGGATCAGCGCCAGATCGAGGGATTGTCTGCCTCACACACAAACTTTTTTTTTTACGAAATATTTTTTTTCATCAATTCATTTTTGTAGTCATTGTATCCAGGATCAGTGTAGTGTTTTGAGGTCGAGGGAGTGAAGAAGTTTTTTCACTGGCTCTGGTCTATGCGGTGTTGGTTATTTTTATAATTTTCACTGTTGTTATTATTATCATTATTTTAGTTGTTGTTATTTTATGTTTATTTTGAATACTATTATTATTATTTTTGTGTTATTATTATTAAAAATGACTACTACTACTACTACTACTACTACTAATAATAATAATAATAATAATAAAAACAATAATAATAATAATAATAATAATAATAATAATAATTACAACAGTAACAACAACAAAAGCAAAAAACAACAATACTAATAATATTGTTGTTTTTGTTGTTATTATTATTATTATTATTATTATTATTATTATTGTTGTTGTTGTTGTTGTTGTTGTTGTTGTTGTTGTTGTTGTTGTTGTTGTTGTTGTTGTTGTTGTTATTGTCGTTGTTGTTGTTGTTGTTGTTGTGCTATGACTGTATTGGTCAAACAGCTTAGGTTAGGTAATATTTGTCAGGAAACAGGACAAGTGTTTCCTAACATGGGTCTTAGTCATATGATGATCAGCCGCTGGAGCTTTTCGTCATCTGACTGAGGCCTTCAGCTGGCTTACCGGTCCACCCCTTTAAAAATTATGGTTATAATTATAACCATTTTTGATCAGGCATCGCCTGGTAAACGGGAGGCAGCCAGATTTGCTTTCGTAGCTCCAGCTTCTCGGATCCAAAGCTCTTCATTCACCAGTATGAAGGGCACCGCTCCCTCCTCCTCCTCCTCCTCCCCTTCCCCTCCTTCCACTAACCTGTGTAGGAAGCAAGATGGCGGGGATAAAAATCACATGTTTATCTCTCGGCAGCTTTTAGCGGGGAAACTCTCAGCTTGCTGTGTTGACAGCCATTACGGCCGCAGAGAGATTTTTCTGCACCCTCCATGTGTACACACACATATACGCACACATATACATACACACACACACACACACACACACACACACACACACATGATGACGACTTATAAAATACTGAGAGGAATCGACAAGGTGGACAGAGACTGGATGTTTAAGAGGGTCACAATAGGACGTTGAAGATTCAGATGAGTCACTGAGATGTTAGGATGTATTTCTTAAGTCACAGAGTTGTCAGGAAGTGGAATAGTCTGGAGAGGGATGTAGTGGAAGCAGGATCTATACATAGCTTTAAGAAGAGGTAAGATAAAGCTCCTGGAGCTGGGAGAGAGTGAACCTAGTAGCTACCAGTGAAGAGGCGGAACCAGGAGCCATAACTCAACTCCTGCAACCACAGTTAGGTGAACAATTAGGTGAGTACACACACATACACTTTTTTGTTGTTATTTTCAAGTTTAACGCTGGGGTGTAGGAGGGAACTGACTTTCTCGGCTGCATGCCAAGGAGTACAAGTGCAGGGATTTCAAACATTCCCAGTAACTGAAGTGCTTGACTGAATCATCTTTTATTCAGAAGGTTCTCACTATCCATCCTATCATTTTATTACATGTTGTGATAATGACACTGTTGTGATCTTTGATAATGAGAGCCTCTAACATTATCACTACTTATTCCCTTACGTCAGTTTTTCTAGTTTATATCTTCTCATCTTTTCCATTACGAAGTGAAATGTGTCCTCATTGAGCATCATATTGTTTTTTGGAAGATTTGGTTTACATCAGCTCCAGTGCATGCCACTCACATATGCATTCCAATACTGTTTGCAAAGGATGATGCAATGCTATGATTTATGTCCCTCTCTGTCGGATGTGAGGATTAGGAAAAGGATCTGGGACATTACTGAATCAAAGGCTGCCACAACGAAGTTTTTCGTTTTGGCAGCCTATGACTTAACAATGTTTACTCTTACTCTTTGGGTTTCATTTGCTAGAAAGTTTAATATCCATCTGCCCATTTCTCGTTACTCCTTTTGTACGAATTTTGTGTGCCGTTTACCTGGATCGCACTTGTCAAAGGCGTTTGCAAAGTCTGTGTATACTACATCTGCATTCTGTCTGTCTTCCAGCGCATCCAAGACCATGATGGTACAGTAGTTATGAAAAACAGGAGTAATCTGCTGTAAACCCGTGCTGTCATGGAGTGCGCAACTGTTATCAATCCATGTGGTTAGCGATCCTGCCTCTTTCATAGATTGTTTAAATGCTTGACGTCAGTACTTTCGATCTATAGCTCTTTGGTATTGTTTAAATGGAGTGAGGCTATATCTGTTGTTTTTAAAGACTGCAAAAACTAAAAAGTCACAATACCGTGGATGGAACAAGTCACCATAACTCTGCACCCAGGAGAGAAACGTTAGGAAGACGTTACGGTCCATTCTGCACCATTGTCAAATAACAATGATCCAGGTTGGACCGAAAATTCATCCTAACGTTCCTGTCTTGGTGCATATAACGACTGTGATGACTTCTTGTCTAGGCTTCGTCTCCTTAGAATATTCAAGTCACGTGATAGGGATTTCTTTGCACTTCTTAAAGAATATGGAGTTCCATATGTCTGGACCTGGGAGAGAGTGCGTGGGCACGCTGCCAATGGCTTTTTCAAAGGGCCTTAGTCATATGATGACCAGCAGCTGGAGTTTTTGGTCATCTGACAGAAGCCTTCAGCTGGCTCACCCTTTCACCCCTTTAAAAATTAAGGTTATGTTTTGAGATCAGTGCCGAGAAGCTACCCAGGCTGGAGCTGCTCTTGCTGCCTGGCCAGCGGGATAAGGCACTAGTAACTTTACTCCTGACTTTTCCGAGGGTAAACAATTATTCTTCTGGAATTATTGGATTGGATTTTGACGTTGTTCTCAAGGTTACTTGTATTGACGTTATATTTGTACTTGGCTACTTTCCATTTCTCTATGTCATAACCTATGTAGCTTCTGGTAACCTCTACTCAGACCGTCAAACTGGCGTTGGGTTGTATTTTGGGTTTTATATAAATTTCATTTAACATTTTAGGTTTCTCCGTCTCTCCTTGACTCTGCTGTATAGTCCTTGTGGCTTAGCGCTTCGTTTTGATTATAATAATAATAATAATCTCCTTGACTCTGTATGATTCATTCAATATAGAAGGGAACAGTTATAGCTACCAGTTCGCAATAAAAATAACTGAAGGAACAATTAAAAATGCGAGGAAAAGTTTGAGTGGTATAATAAATAATAATAATAATAATAATAATAATAATAATAATAATAATAATAATAACAATAATAATAATAATAATAATAACAATAATAATAATAATAATAATAATAATAATAATAATAATAATAATAATAATAATAATAATAATAATAATAATTACTAATAAAAGGACAACATTCAGAGGGGGAAAAAAGCATTAAAAAGTGGGAAGGAAAAGCCCCATAAAGATGAATTATGAAGTTTAAGAGCCGGGCTCAAGAAGACGTGACGTCAGGGGATAACCCAGTTTAGAAGCATCCCCCAGAACGTGACTCGAGTTGACCTCTGCTTGTGAGGCTGGCGGTCAGGGATGCGGTCAAGAGGTGGAGTCTGTGGTGTGGTCACAGGTGCCGTCAGTGGTGTGGTCAAGGGGTGTGGTCAGTGCTGCCGTCAGTAGTGTGGTCAGTGGCGCAGAGTGGACTGCGGGCAGTGACGGGGTCACACACACACACACACACACACATACACACACACACACACACACACACACACACACACACACACACACACACACACACACACACACACACACACACACACACACAAACACACACACACACACACACACACACACACACACACACACACACACACACACACACACACACACACACACACACACACACACACACACGAAACGGGGGGGAAAAAAAACTCGACAACCTACTCTTTTCGCACAAGATACCAGCAGTAAAAAGTACTTAAAACAATTACATTAATTATACCAACATCAAATGTTTTATTTAGTGGGTATCTTCTCTCGAATTTTTTTGAGGATCAATTTACATAATGTCCATTTTTACGTGCTCTTAAAACCATTGTGAAAAAGAATTAGAATCTTTTGTACCCAAAGCCTAAATAAACCTACTTTTTAATACTTACAGCTGAGCCTTATGATATTACACTCCTTGGCTGAAGACTTTGGGAAAGTGACGCTGACAGCAACGTATAAAAGTGATTTTCTGAGTATTTTATAGTCTCTGTTTTCTGGTCACGCTTTAAATTCTTTTTCTTTATGACCTTCATGCATTATTTAATTTAGTTGTTGTAATGTTGTAATGTGAAGGAATGGTCCCAAATCTGCACACAGAAATCACTCCCTACGAAAGTAAAAGACTGGGCAGGCGATGCAAAATGCCCCCAATAAAAAGTAGGGGCGCCATTGGTACACTAAGGGAAAACACCATAAGTGTCCGGGGCCCAAAACTGTTCAACAGCCTCCCATCAAGCATTAGGGGAATTGCCAATAAACCCCTGGCTGCCTTCAAGAGAGAGCTGGACAGATACCTAAAGTCAGTGCCGAATCAGCCGGGCTGTGGCTCGTACGTTGGACTGCGTGCGGCCAGCAGTAACAGCCTAGTTGATCAGGCCCTGATCCATCGGGAGGCCTGGTCATGGACCGGGCCGCGGGGGCGTTGATCCCCGGAATAACCTCCAGGTAACCTCCAGGTATAATTGGGTAAATTTGATTAATAGACAAGAAAATTACCTACCTTAACCTAACATATCCTAAACTAATCGTTAGATTAGATTACCCTAACCAAAGCCTATCTACCTGGAGACTACCGGGACGTTGCTCCAGGGGTCAACTCCCCTGTGGCCCGGTCCTCGACCAGGTCTTCCAGTACATCAGGGCCTGATCAGTCAGGCTGCTACCTCTGACCGTATTCCATCCAACGTACGAGCCAGAGCCCGGCCGATCATGCACCGATCCAGTGTCTGACCTGTATCTTGTTGACTCGTCTTCTGGCTGGTCTGGGTGAATTTATTGATGACAATCTGCAGTTCATGTGTGCCTATCTGGAGTCTACCTGGAGGGTATTCTGGGGATCAACGCCCCCTCGGCCCGATCTACTATCAGGCCTCACGGTGGATCAGGGCCTGATCAACCAGGCTGTTACTGCTGGCCGCACGTAGTCCAACGTACGAACCACAGCCCGGCTGATCTGGCACCGACTTTAAGTATTACGTTATTACGCCATGATCGCACTTGTCAAAGGCTTTTGCAAAGTCTGTGTATATTACATCTGCATTCTGTTTTTCTTCCAGTGCATCCAAGACCATATCATAGTGATACAGCAGTTTTTGGGAATCCAAGTGGTTTGCAATCGTGCTTCTTAGCACTCAAAGATTTTTATGATTTGGGACGTTAGAGCTATTGGTCTATAGTTCTTATCTAATGATTTGCTGCCACCTTTATGGAATGGGGCTATATCCGTTGTTTTTAGTGACTGTGGAATTTCACCAATTTCTAAGCTTTTTCTCCATAGTATACTTAGGGCACGTGAAAGAGTTTCTTGTAGTTCTTAGTGTCTGCGCCTTTTCATCTGAGCTCTAGCGATTGTCTCTACAATAACATTATTTGCTACATTCTTCCATTTTGTATGTCCAACGGAAAGATATTTGGGGCTGGAGTTGTAAGATTTTCCAGAGAGTAATCAGTAATCTAACCTAATCTAACCTAGCGTAAATACCGTTCACTGAGCAATTTACTCTAAATGAACAAGAAATCGACGCTGGTGTTAGAAAGACAGATTATAGTACAAAATACAGGAGGACAGGTTGAAAGAGTACAAGTTGTAAGAGGACAGATTGTAAGAGGACGGATTGTAAGAGGACGGATTGTGAGAGGACGGGTTGTGAGAGGACAGGCTGATGCTCTACAAAGATCGGTCGTACTTTTCAGCCGAGGCAGTGTACTCAAAAATCTCCCTCCTCAAGGAGGGTGACTCTCATTCATGACACGAAATAACTTAGCAAGGACACTCCTTGCGTAGTCTCCCGAAGCACGTTTTCAAATCTTTAGGGGGGAATTCAAAACTGCAGCGAAAAAGACCTGGGAGGGAGGAAGGAGGGCGAGGTGAAAAGGACGAGAGAGAGAGAGAGAGAGAGAGAGAGAGAGAGAGAGAGAGAGAGAGAGAGAGAGAGAGAGAGAGAGAGAGAGAGAGAGAGAGAGAGAGAGAGAGAGAGAGAGAGAGAGAGAGAGAGAGAGGAGTATATCAAGAGTGATGAAAAGGAGAAAAAGGAAGAGAAAGAGAGTGCATTACAAATAATAAATAACAGAGCTAACAGCCTCCAGCGAGGAATCAGCTGTCCAACCAACTGACATCTTTCCCAGAACAAATAAATCCCATACACCAAACAGCCGCCACCGAAGAAACAACAGCCAAAGAGACCCAAAAAAAAAAAAAAGAAACACTTAGCAAGCAGCTGCTACCGACCAAAACATCCACTGCAGATTAACCAGAGTCACAGTGGGGGGAAAAACGGAGGTAGTAAAAAAATAAAAGCATATTAGACAGCAACACTCAACACCTCCCAGGTTCAGAAAAAAACAAAAGAGATGAAGACGAGGAAACTTGAAAGCCGATGCGAGGACAAGGCTGTAAAGCTCGCTCAGTCGCTCATACAACATTAAAGCGAACGTTTCGCCTCTAACATAGCTGACCGACGCTTTCATAAGTCAGGGCAATAAAAACAATCTTGAAAATGCCGTCTGAACCATTTTAACCTGTTTACCTCCACAACATCGGCGGTATTGTCTCCAAGAGATGTTTACATAAAGGTGGGGTTAATATCTCTATGATCCTTGTTTACCTCAAGACTGTGGTGTTGACTTCTCTATGATCCTTGTTTACCTCAAGACGATGGTGTTGACGTCTCTATGATCCTTGTTTACCTCAAGACGGTGGTGTTGACGTCTCTGTGATCCTTGTTTACCTCAAGACGGTGGTGTTGACGTCTCTGTGATCCTTGTTTACCTCAAGACGGTGGTGCTAATATCTTTAAGATCCTTGTTGAACCACGACTGCTATTCAGATGTTTTTAACAGGGTAACATCTGGATTTATATCTACAGTTCACTTATCTATTACAAGCAAATTTAGGAAATTTGCTTAATATATCTGGTATCTTATTTTCATTAATATGATACCTTAACATGTCACATAGGTTATAATACTGTCCAACTGTATAACGACTCACGAAATCAAAGTAACAACACTGCAAACAATCCACGAAGTGGGTACAGTTTTTTACACGACTCACTCGTCGTAGGCTCAGACTCCACCCGTTCCGTGGTTATTCTTTCCTAACCGCATTCCTATTTCCTTACAACAACATACCTAGATTATTTTCAGAATATTTTACCCTGGTTAATTCATCTGTTTAATCATGCAGGTGTAATTTGAATGAATGTGTGTGATAGAATCTATGAGAACTGTACATTAATTCAATTCTTTCTGATTCATTAATATATATTCATGGCTTTTCTAACAATTGTTGTATCCAGGCTTAAGCTTCTTTCCAAGAACTTCCAGAAATTTATATCAAAATTAATTGGTTGTTGTTTCCTCGCAGTTCTTACCATTTTTACTGAATGGTTTTAAAGATAAAATGAAATGGAAATATATATCTTTTATTGTGGATATCAGTTCAGTTTGATTTACAGTTGGGAAAAGGTTAGTTTTATGAATGATCACGAAGCTATTTATGTGAATAATCAAAAAGTTAGTTATGAGAATGATCACAAAGTTATATGAATGATCAACAAGAGTTATATGAACGATCAGCAGGAGTTATATGAACGATTAACAAGTGTTATATGAACGATCAACAAGTGTTATATGAACGATCAACAAGAGTTATATGAACTATCACAAGAGTTATATGAACGATCAAAAGAGTTATATGAACAGTCACAAGAGTTATAAGAACGATCACAAGAGTTATATGAACGATCACAAGAGTTATATGAACGATCAACAAGTGTTATATGAACGATTAACAAGAGTTATATGAACGATCACAAGAGTTATATGAACAGTCACAAGAGTTATAAGAACGATCACAAGAGTTATATGAACGATCACAAGAGTTATATGAACGATCACAAGAGTTATATGAACGATCACAAGAGTTATATGAACGATCAACAAGAGTTATATGAACGATCAACAAGAGTTATATGAACGATCAACAAGAGTTATATGAACGATCAACAAGAGTTATATGAACAGTCACAAGAGTTATATGAACGATCAACAAGAGTTATATGAACG
>NC_091310.1:33985286-34067786 GCF_038502225.1 Cherax quadricarinatus | reverse complement strand
GGTATTTTGCACCGCCTACCCAGTCTTTTGCTTTCTTTGGAAGCGATTTCTGTGTGCAAATTAAAGACCATTCCTTCTAGGATTTTCCAGGTGTATATAATTATTAGAAATGTATATAATAATCTCTTGCCTGCGTTCCAGCGAGTACAAGTCAAGTGCTTCCAGGCGTTCCCAGTAGTTGAGGTGTTTGATAGAACTTATATGCACAGTAAACGTTCTCTCTACACTCTCTAGATCTGCAAGTTCACCTGCTTTGAATGGAGATGTTAATGTATAGCAAAATTCCAGCCTAGAGAGATAACAAGTGATTTAAAAAGGATCACCACTGGCTTGGCATCTCTTGTTTTGAACGACCTCATTATCCATCCCATCATTTTCTTCGCAGATGTGACAGTGGCACTGTTGTGATCTTTGAATGTGAGATCCTCAGACATTACCACTCCCAGGTCCTCCACATTATTTCCCCCCCTATTATATGGATAGAGTTTGTAGTATACTTAGTTTTAGTTATTATCTCCTCCAGTTTTCAATAATGGAGTATGAAGTTGGAATTTTTCTTCATTGAACATCACATTGATTTCTGTTGTCCATTGAAAAACTTGATTTATATCTTCTTGGAGGTTAACCGTGTCCTCAATGGATGAGTCTCATGTAGATCCTAGTATCGTCTGCAAAGGAAGACAACTCTGTGTATGAGGGTGCACAATAAACTAGCAGCTACTGTCTCTAGAATGGATCTGGGGTGCACATTAAACTAGGGCGCTTTCCAGCTGCAAAACTCAATTCCCGGCAAAAAAAAAAAAAATCCCAGTTCATTATATATCTTGATGGAACTCGTTAAGGAAGATAAATTAACTTTTCTCCTAATTTCCGCGACTCGGCCTCCCAGCATTTGGTGTGATGTTTCTCTTTCATTAATTTGTAGCGGGAATCGGCGCCGACTACTGCGGGTGGGAGGGAAAGTGGCGGGGGAAGGGAGGAGAGGAGAGGGGAAAGGGAGAGTTGGGAGAGTTTTATAATAGTCGATGTTTTCTTCTCTTTGAGTGTTTATTTTTTTATGCATGTCTACAGTATGTGTGTGTGTGTGTGTGTGTGTGTGTGTGTGTGTGTGTGTGTGTGTGTGTGTGTGTGTCTGTGTGTGTGTTTGTGTGTATGTTTTCACTTTTATGGGTCGATTCATGGCTCTTACCCACCTACGATCACATTTGTGGATTCCTGGCCATATGATGTTTACTCGTCTATATTGTTTCCCCTCCTTCACATCTCCATCTAATCCGTTCTATTTGCTCACTTCTCTAAGGCTGTGTTTCCGAACCTACCAATCTAGCTTTTCTAATATAATCCTATTGAATTCTAGCAGCCAATTGCTTGACCACGTCTTCAGTCAGTTAAAAGTCGTCTTGCAGCATCTTCATGTTCCTCCTAGATATCTTTGTCATTAAATTCACATCTTTATTCTCATCAGTTACGTCATTTACATATATCATAAACTGTAAGGGTCCAAGTAAGGATCCTTGGAGAGAATTGACCTCCCACTCTAGCCCACTCTGATTACTTCTTTTCTACCATCACCGTTTGTTTTCCATTATCCAAGTCCTTCTTTCCTACCATCACCGTTTGATTTCCATTCTCCAAGTCCTTCTTTCTTACTATCACCGTTTGTTTTCTATTCGCCAAGTCCTTCTTTCCTGCCATCACCGTTTGTTTTCAATTCTTCAAATATTCCTGTATTTTCTTGAGCACTCCCTGGTACTCCTGTCTGCTCTTCCACTTTGAAAATCAGTTTCCAGTGTGGTACTTCATCGAATGTTTTCCTACAGAATATGAAGATGTAATCTATAATTTTGCATAATTTCGTTACCCCTGGCGTAGAACTCAAGACGATTTGTAAGAATGGTTTCCCTATTGCTCATTGCATATAGCATATAATTGTTAGTACATTCGCTAAAAAAAAGCGCTAAACTCAAATTGGTTGCCTTTCACGTTCCTGTTTCTTTGTTAATGTATTGCCGTTCTATTTCTTAATATCTCTTCTAGTACCTTAATCAAGATTTCTGGTTTGTAGTTCAAGACGTTCAGTATTTTCCTCTTTTTATAAATATTGAAATTCCTGCCACCATTCGTCAGCAGTCTGACGGTTGACCTATTTTTACTGACTGGCTTTATATTTTCTGTTTGGGATCGCAATTTTTTTCACGCCTTTTTTCAATACCCATGGTGATGTTCATTCGGGTTGCATTTCTTTCACTGTATCCAGGTCGCTTTGGAGCCTCTTCGATTTCTCCTTTGTCATGTACTCCTTTTTCATCCTTTCTTCTTTCATCTCTCGTAATTCTTGATGATGCTGAGTCTTATCTTCGGTTTTCTAAACACGTGCCTCTCATCTCATCATTGATCGGTTTTCTAAACACATGCCTCCCACCATTTGTCGGTTTACTTTTTAACTTCTTTTTCCTTCTTATGTTTCTTTACTTAGTTCTTTACTGAACGTACATCAGCTTCAATCGTGGTTCTGGCACTCGCTGTTGTGCATTTAACTTCCTATTTCTCTTCTACTCCTTCAAGAGTCGTTCTTGGTTATCCTGTTTGGTTTCCTGCGTTCCACTGCCCTGTTTTACCATATGTTTGTCATGGTTTTCAAGTCTTAGCTTTTCCCTTTTTTCCATCTCTTTGTATACAATGGTCTTCCATATGATTTGTTTTCCTTGTCCTTGTTGGTATAAATTTCTATGGGAATCCCCTGCATAATTTGAGCAGCCATTTTTTGTGAAGGGAAACTTTCTAGAGCTATATATTCCTGTAAATAGGTCAAGGAATGGTGGTTGGCATCATTTCATTAATAGCAGATAATGGCGACAAGTTGATGAGAAAAGATATATTTAATACATGAGTACCTTTGTTGATGAAGATGCATCGCCTACAAGTTACTTTTTTTTTCATTTCAGTAGAGCCCACCTCGACTTCTCTCTGTCCTGCTTCCAACGTCTCCAATATTCTTCCTCTGCATTGGATTGGAAAAGACAGTAAAGATTATCATGTGTTACGTATATGTTTAATTCCTCAAGTTGGGCACCTAAGTACTACCTGTGGTGTGTGTGTGTGTGTGTGTGTGTGTGTGTGTGTCCAGGTCAGCGCCATCTATGATTCAGATGTCAAACGGCAAGTGTTACGGATTTAGTGACAGGAAAGAATATCTTTCCTATTTGTACTTGTTCTCCGTGACTTAATGACCAGACTCTGAGTCCCTCATCACTTTAATCTTCACCTCTCTCATGAAAAGGTAATAAACATCTCTGTGCTTCATTAGGCTGTTTTGTATTTTGTTGTGATTTTTCTCGCGTGTACGCATACACACACGCAGAATCCATACATAGCTTTAAGATGAGGTACGATAAGGCTCTTGGAGCAGGGAGAGAGTGGATTTAGTAGCTACCAGCGAAAAGGCGGAGCCAGGAGCAATGACTCCACCCCTGCAACCACAAATAGGTGAGTCCACTCACACATACGTACACACAACGAGTCATGGTACGTGGCGAGGTGTCAGAGTGGGCACCTGTGACCAGCGGGGTCCCACAGGGGTCAGTCCTAGGACCAGTGCTGTTTCTGGTATTTGTGAACGACATGACGGAAGGAATAGACTCTGAGGTGTCCCTGTTTGTAGATGACGTGAAGTTGATGAGAAGAATTCACTCGATCGAAGACCAGGCAGAACTACAAAAGGATCTGGACAGGCTGCAGACCTGGTCCAGCAATTGGCTCCTGGAGTTCAATCCCACCAAGTGCAAAGTCATGAAGATTGGGGAAGGGCAAAGAAGACCGCAGACGGAGTACAGTCTAGGGGGCCAGAGACTACAAACCTCACTCAAGGAAAAAGATCTTGGGGTGAGTATAACACCAGGCACATCTGAAGTGCACATCAACCAAATAACTGCTGCAGCATATGGGCGCCTAGCAAACCTCAGAACAGCATTCCGACATCTTAATAAGGAATCGTTCAGGACCTTGTACACCGTGTACGTTAGGCCCATATTGGAGTATGCGGCACCAGTTTGGAACCCACACCAAGCCAAGCACGTAAAGAAACTAGAGAAAGTGCAAAGGTTTGCAACACGAATAGTCCCAGAGTTAAGAGGTATGTCCTACGAGGAGAGGTTAAGGGAAATCAACCTGACGACACTGGAGGACAGGAGAGATAGGGGAGACATGATAACGACATACTGAGAGGAATTGACAAGGTGGACAAAGACAGGATGTTCCAGAGATTGGACACAGTAACAAGGGGACACAGTTGGAAGTTGAAGACACAGATGAATCACAGGGATGTTTGGAAGTATTTCTTCAGCCACAGAGTAGTCAGTAAGTGGAATAGTTTGGGAAGCGATGTAGTGGAGGCAGGATCCATACATAGCTTTAAGCAGAGGTATGATAAAGCTCATGGTTCAGGGAGAGTGACCTAGTAGCGATCAGTGAAGAGGCGGGGCCAGGAGCTCGGACTCGACCCCTGCAACCTCAACTAGGTGAGTACACACACATTCACACACACACACACACACACACACACACACACATACACACACACACACACACACACACACACACACACACACACACACACACACACACACACACACACACACACACACACATACACACACACACATACACACACACACACACACACACACACACACATACACACACATTACACACACACACACACACACACACACACACACACACACACACACACACACACACACACACACACACACACACACACACACACACACACACACACACACACACACACACACACACACACACACACACACACACACACACACACACACACACACACACATACACACACACACATACACACACACACACGTCTCAATTTTCTGCAGACGAGATTTACTCATCACAGAAAAAATCTACACTGAAAATATAAAAACATATTTCGATCGGAATGCAAATATACTGCCTAACAAAAAAAAAAGGAGGGGGGGGGTAACGCCAACTAAAAATGGAAAACATTGAAACCTACCTATTCATTTTCTCTCAAGAAGTAATATTCGCAGCAGAAAAAAAAAGTTTTGTTGCTGAGATAAGCCAAGCTGGAACAAAATTTAGAGCTCCTTTATGGCTGACTCAAATGGCTCCAGTTCAAAGTTTAGGACTAGAATATTTAAAACGGCGAGCATTAAAATGTGTGGTGGTGGTGGAATGTGTGTGGGTAGGTATGTTTCTTCAAAGTTAGTGCCTCTTAGTGTGTGTGTGTGTGTGTGTGTGTGTGTGTGTGTGTGTGTGTGTGTGTGTGTGTGTGTGTGTGTTTGAATGCAGATTGACACCAACACAGTAATAATAATAATATTAATAACAATAATAATCACAATCTTTATTTCTACAAGTACATGTATCATTTTTACAGACATAGTTGACATCAGTTACATACTATATAGACAGCCCCTTGTTATACAGAGCATTTCGGGAAAATTAGGCTAATTTTGTACCTAGAATGCAACCCACATCAGTCGGCTAACACTCAGGTATGGAGTCTTAATGAAACACACCCGAATGTTTCCACTCGTACGTGGGATCGAACCACGAACCTCAGTGTGTGAACTGAGAGCGCTAGCAATCGAGTTACGAGACACAGTTCAAAAGAAATCAGAACCTTACTCTAAGTACGATACACAAACATTTGAAAGCTTAAAGGCGGCGAAAGAAGCATTCAGCGACGAAGAAAAAATATTACGGCTTTCATAGGTAGCCCCTTTTGTGGGATACCTAAGCAGTAGAGTTGAAAAATGTATAAAAATAAGAGAAAATAAAGGGACTCTTGTAAATGTGACTCAAAGATTGGGACATAAGATGGAGCCTTGTACAACTGGGCAAAGGATCCAGGTGCGTTGTATCATTGGTCCATGGGATCAGGTACCTTGTACCACTGCTTCAAGGGATCGGGTTGGTTGTTAAACTAGTCTAAGGGTTTAGGCATCTTCCACTGGTCTAAAGGATTAGGAACCTTGTGCCATTGATGCAATGAATCAGGCAGTTTGCACCACCGGTCTATGGAATCAGGCGCCTTGCACCACTGGCTTAAGAGGTGTTCTGTATCACAGGTCCAAGAGATAAGACACCTAGTGCAAACGACCAGGCACCTTGTGTCACAGGTCAGAGGGATCAGGCACCTTGTACCACTGGCATAAGGGATCACAACAGCGACGGGAGCCTTGTAGTGCTGGTCCGAGCGTTAATTTGGCCATGTTGCTTGGTATTGGTGGGGTCATCCATCCGGCTCACGCCAGGAGGCAAGTGTGTCGGGGCTGTCAGATTTTACGTTCCAGTTGCTGTTGCACTCTATTAATAGGCAACATTATTTCCCAAACAGTTTAAATAAGAAGGAAAGTGACATTTGAGATTAGTTTTGCTCTGTGTGTGTGTATGTGGAACTGTTTGTTTTTGAAGAGAACGAATCTCAAATTCTGTAACTGCCTCCCAATTTGCCGCTTGCGGGAGTTACTCCTATTGTTTTGTGGGGCCCCCTGTCTTACCTATTCTTGAAATTATGTAAGTAGCGTACCTCCATTACTTCTTCTACTAGGTCATGCAGCTTGCTGATCACCTTGAGGCTGATGAAATTCTTCTGTGCTTTATTGAAGCCCAAGAATATGCAGTCTGCCCATCCTCTCTGTCTCTCTTTTCCCTGCCTCACTTCTGTTACTTTCTCATAGAATCTCAGTAGGTTTTTTGAGACAATATTTGCCATTTCTAAACCCGTGTTGGTTATTGTGTATGAAACAATGCTTTTCTCCACGTGATCCACCACTCTCCTGATTATCTTCTCCATTAATTTCACAGTATTCACGTCAGTGATATTGGTCAACTGTTTAATGTTTCATGTCTGTCTTCTTTTATAAACATGTCGACTACATTCGCTCCCTTCCAGTGTACTGGCAGTTGTCCTATATAGTACACTGACATGTTGTAGATTTTAGCTAGTGATTCAGACAGTGCTTCTGCTTCCTCTCTCAAGATACATGTCCGGATCCATTGCTTTTTTAATGTATGCAGCTTGCTGCAAAGTCTTGTGGGTATGGAGTCCAGGATATGTTAGTGGAACTCTTTCTTTCTGACGTTCTAGAGTTGCCCAGGTATTTACTGTGTGAGTGTACTTGTGTATTAACTCACCTAGTTGTGCGTAAACTTTCTGCCCACTCAGACGCTATTACACCCACTCTTAGAAAGTGTTTTATCTCCTTCCATCACTTCCTCTCCCAAGCAGTTATACTCGTGGTTCATTTACGCCTGTGTGTGTGTGATTACAAATTTTAAATGATTGAGTTGAGGTTGCAGGTGATGAAATCTGACTCATTAGTGAGGCTGTTAACTGGCGTAAATTAGTGCATTTATATTTACTCTTCAACTTTAATGGTATCCGCGTCTAATGTGTTGATGTCAAGCTTATCCCACTTCCTGACGCCTCCTTGATCCTGCTTCTCAAATGAAGAAGTTTCCTCACATCTCCTTTCTTCTTCTTCTTCTTCTTCTTCTTCTTCTTCTTCTTCTTCTTATTATTATTATTATTATTATTATTATTATTATTATTATTATTATTATTATTATTGCTATTATTATTATTATTATTATTATTATTATTATTATTATTATTATTATTATTATTATTATTATTATTATAGCCACAGGGAAGCAATTTACCCATTTGATAAGTGGCTTCAATTATTTGAGTCTAGAGCCTTTAACTAGCATAAGGAATCCCAAGAGAATGGTACCTGACGCTGAGCCTCGCCTGAAGAGGTATTTCCTGACGTCAATTTTATTTTGATTCCCACCTGGTAAAGGCGAAAGTCTTGTCAACCTTGTCAGTTCGCTGGAATATTTTTAATACCTTGATCGTATCACCACTGTATTTATGTGAGTGCTCATTAAATACTTGTCTTGTAAGTTGAGTTCATGTTACCTCTCTTAATTCTGACACCAGAGGTGTAGCAAACCTTTGAGCCTCTGCGTTTTTCTTTGAATGAGTGAGGAGAAGAGGGCTTCAGTATGGTGCTGCGGGCTCTAGTACTGCTCTTGAAGGAGGTGGTGGTGGTGGTGGTGGTGGTGGTGGTGGTGGTGGTGGTGGTGGTGGTGGTGGTGGTGGTGGTGGTGGTGGTGGTGGTGGTGGTGGTGGTGGCAGAGGCTGCGGGAGACAAAGTTATTCACAGTCAGCTCCAGCAACAGTGAGGGGACGAAAGGAGAGGAGAGAGAAAATAAACAGAGAGAAGAGAGGAGAGAGAATAAACAGGGAGAAGAGAGGAGGCAGGGACGGAGGACAAACATTAAGAAAAAAACAGGGAGGACGGAAAAAGAGGTGGGATGGAGGTAGGAAAGCAGGCAAGAATGAAGAAAAAAATTGGAGAAGTTCTCAGAAGATAAACCCATAAACTCACCATGAGATGGAGGACATTCTCAGTGACCCTCCCTAGGACGTGACGAGGCATACCATCATGAGTGCCATGAGGGAAGACTAGGTCCTTTCTTCACGTCATGAGGGAAGACTAGGTCCTCTCTCCACGTCATGAGGGAAGACTAGGTCCTTTCTTCACGTCATGAGGGAAGACTAGGTCCTCTCTCCACGTCATGAGGGAAGACTAGGTCCTCTCTCCACGTCATGAGGGAAGACTAGGTCCTCTCTCCACGTCATGAGGGAAGACTAGGTCCTCTCTCCACGTCATGAGGGAAGACTAGGTCCTCTCTCCACGTCATGAGGGAAGACTAAGGTCCTCTCTCCACGTCATGAGGGAAGACTAGGTCCTCTCTCCACGTCATGAGGGAAGACTAGGTCCTCTCTCCACGTCATGATGGAAGACTAGGTCCTCTCTCCACGTCATGAGGGAAGACTAAGGTCCTCTCTCCACGTCATGAGGGAAGACTAGGTCCTCTCTCCACGTCATGAGGGAAGACTAAGGTCCTCTCTCCACGTCATGAGGGAAGACTAGGTCCTCTCTCCACGTCATGAGGGAAGACTAGGTCCTCTCTCCACGTCATGAGGGAAGACTAGGTGCTTTCTTCACGTCGTGAGGGAAGACTAGGTATTTTCCTTACGTTATGTGGGAAGACTAGGCATTTTCTTCACGCCATGAGGGAAGACAAGGTATTTTCTTTACGTCATGAGGGAAGACTAGGTATTTTCTTTACGTCATGAGGGAAGACTAGGTATTTTCTTTACGTCATGAGGAAAGACTAGGTATTTTCTTTACGTCATGAGGGAAGACAAGGTATTTTCTTTACGTCATGAGGGAAGACAAGGTATTTTCTTTACGTCATGAGGGAAGACTAGGTATTTTCTTTACGTCATGAGGGAAGACTAGGTATTTTCTTTACGTCATGAGGGAAGACAAGGCATTTTCTTTACGTCATGAGGGAAGACAAGGTATTTTCTTTACGTCATGAGGGAAGACTAGGTATTTTCTTTACGTCATGAGGGAAGACTAAGTATTTTCTTCACGTTATGAGGGAAGACTAGATACCTTTTTCCTCATTCCAAATGAAGTAAAAAGCTTTAACATTTTTGCAGTAACAAAAATGGCTGCACTAATAAAAACATTAAAATGACCTCAGGAATACAACATAACCATGTAAAGTAAAAAAAACGAGCCCAAAGCAACCAGTTTTGTCTCCTAGCATCTCGGTGCTGTCATCCAGAGAGGTAACGTCATTTTATAAACAATTTAACATGGGTAATGTGCACAATAATCTTCTTTTGTTCCAAGCAAAAAAAAATAAAGTGGGAGAAGAAAACAGCCAAACAACCTCTTAGTGTAAATACTAGATATTTTTTGTTATGAGGCATACGGGGATTCGAACTGGCAACCTCATAAATTGGAGGGATCATCGTAAACTCTAGGTAGATCACGATACAACACCACACTGATCACGATACAACACCACACAGATCATGATACAACACCACACTGATCACGATACAACACCACACTGATCACGATACAACACCACACAGATCATGATACAACACCACACTGATCATGATGCAACACCACACTGATCATGATACAACACCACACAGATCACGATACAACACCACACAGATCACGATACAACACCACACAGATCATGATACAACACCACACTGATCATGATACAACACCACACAGATCATGATACAACACCACACTGATCATGATAAAACATCACACAGATCATGATACTACACCACACAGATCATGATACAACACCATACTGATCTTGATACAACACCACACAGATCACGATACAACACCACACAAATCAAGATATAACAACACACTGATCATGATACAACACCACACAAATCATGATACAACACCACACAGATCATGATACAACACCACACTGATCATGATACAACACCATACTGATCATGATACAACACCACACAGATCACGATACAACACCACACAAATCATGATACAACACCACACAGATCACGATACAACACCACACAGATCACGATACAACACCACACAGATCACGATACAACACCACACAGATCATGATACAACACCACACTGATCATGATACAACACCACACAGATCATGATACAACACCACACAGATCATGATACAACACCACACTGATCATGATAAAACATCACACAGATCATGATACTACACCACACAGATCATGATACAACACCATACTGATCATGATACAACACCACACAGATCACGATACAACACCACACAAATCAAGATATAACAACACACTGATCATGATACAACACCACACAAATCATGATACAACACCACACAGATCATAATACAACACCACACTGATCATGATACAACACCATACTGATCATGATACAACACCACACAGATCACGATACAACACCACACAAATCATGATACAACACCACACAGATCACGATACAACACCACACAGATCACGATACAACACCACACAGATCACGATACAACACCACACAGATCATGATACAACACCACACTGATCATGATACAACACCACACAGATCATGATACAACACCACACTGATCATGATAAAACATCACACAGATCATGATACTACACCACACAGATCATGATACAACACCATACTGATCATGATACAACACCACACAGATCACGATACAACACCACACAAATCAAGATATAACAACACACTGATCATGATACAACACCACACAGATCATGATACAACGCCACACAGATCATGATACAACACCACACTGATCATGATACAACACCATACTGATCATGACACAACACCACACAGATCACGATACAACACCACACAAATCATGATACAACACCACACAGATCACGATACAACACCACACAGATCACGATACAACACCACACAGATCATGATACAACACCACACTGATCATGATACAACACCACACAGATCATGATACAACACCACACAGATCACGATACAACACCACACAGATCACGATACAACACCACACAGATCATGATACAACACCACACTGATCATGATACAACACCACACTGATCATGATACAACACCACACAGATCATGATACAACACCACACAGATCATGATACAACACCACACTGATCATGATACAACACCACACAGATCATGATACAACACCACACAGATCATGATACAACACCACACAGATCACGATACAACACCACACAGATCATGATACAACACCACACAGATCATGATACAACACCACACAGATCATGATACAACACCACACAGATCATGATACAACACCATACTGATCATGATACAACACCACACGGATCATGATACAACACCACACAGATCATGATACAACACCACACTGATCATGATACAACACCACACAGATCACGATACAACACCACACAGATTATGATACAACATCACACAGATCATGATACAACACCGCACTGATCATGATACAACACCACACGGATCATGATACAACACCACACAGATCATGATACAACACCACACCGATCATGATACAACACCACACTGATCATGATACAACACCACACTGATCATGATACAACACCACACAAATCAAGATACAACACCACACAGATCATGATACAACACCACACTGATCATGATACAACACCACACAGATCATGATATAACACCTCACTGATCATGATACAACACCACACTGATGATGATACAACACCACACTGATCATGATACAACACCACACAAATCAAGATACAACACCACACCGATCATGATACAAAACCACACTGATCATGATACAACACCACACTGATCACGATACAACACCACACTGATCATGATACAACACCACACTGATCATTCTACAACACCACACTGATCATGATACAACACCACACTGATCATGACACAACACCACACTGATCATGATACAACACCACACTAATCATGATACTACACCACTCAGATCATGATACAACACCACACAGATAATGATACAACATCACACAGATCATGATACAACACCACACTGATCATGATACAACACCACACAGATCAAGATACAACACCACACAAATCATGATACAACACCACACAGATCATGATACAACACCACACTGATCATGATACAACACCACACAGATCAAGATACAACACCACACAAATCATGATACAACACCACACAGATCATGATACAACACCACACAAATCATGATACAACACCACACAGATCATGATACAACACCACACAGATCATGATAAAACATCACACAGATCGAGATAATACACCACACAGATCATGATACAACACCACACAAATCAAGATACAACAACACACTGATCATGATACAACACCACACTGATCATGATACAACACCACACTGATCATGATGCAACACCACACAGATTATGATACACCACACTGATCATGATACAACACCACACAAATCATGATACAACAACACACTGATCATCATACAACACCACACAGATCATGATACAACACCACACTGATCATGATACAACACCACACAGATTATGATACAACACCACTCAGATCATTATACAACACCACACAAATCAAGATACAACACCACACAGATTATGATACAACACCACTCAGATCATTATACAACAACACACTGATCATGATACAACACCACACAGATTATGATACAACACCACTCAGATCATTACACAACAACACACTGATCATGATACAACACCACACCGATCATGATACAACACCACACTGATCATGATACAACACCACACTGATCATGATACAACACCACACAGATCAAGATACAACACCACACAGATCATGATACAACACCACTGATCATAATACAACACCACACTGATCATGATACAACACCACACTGATCATGATACAACACCACACAAATCAAGATACAACACCACACCGATCATGATACAACACCACACTGATCATGATACAACACCACACTGATCATGATACAACACCACACAGATCATGACATAACACCACACTGATCATGACATAACACCACACTGATCATGATACAACACAACACTGATCATGATACAACACCACACTGATCATGATACAACACCACACAGATCATGACATAACACCACACTGATCATGACATAACACCACACTGATCATGATACAACACCACACTGATCATGATACAACACCACACAGATCATGACATAACACCACACTGATCATGACATAACACCACACTGATCATGATACAACACCACACTGATCATGATACAACACCACACTGATCATGATACAACACCACACAGATCATGACATAACACCACACTGATCATGACATAACACCACACTGATCATGATACAACACCACACTGATCATGATACAACACCACACAGATCATGACATAACACCACACTGATCATGACACAACACCACACTGATCATGATACAACACCACACTGATCATGATACAACACCACACAGATCATGACATAACACCACACAGATCATGACATAACACCACACTGATCATGATACAACACCACACTGATCATGATACAACACCACACAAATCAAGATACAACACCACACTGATCATGATACAACACCACACAGATCATGACATAACACCACACTGATCATGACATAACACCGCACAAATCAAGATACACCACACAAATCAAGATACAACACCACACAGATCATGATACAACACCACACAAATCAAGATACAACACCACACAGATCATGATACAACACCACACAGATCATGATACAACACACAAATCAAGATACAACACCACACAGATCATGATACAACACCACACAAATCAAGATACAACACCACACAGATCATGATACAACACCACACTGATCATGATACAACACCACACTGATCATGATACAACACCACACAGATCATGATACAACACCACACTGATCATGATACAACACCACACTGATCATGATACAACACCACACTGATCATGATACAACACCACACTGATCATGATACAACACCACACAAATCAAGATACAACACCACACAGATCATGATACAACACCACACTGATCATGATACAACACCACACTGATCATGATACAACACCTCACTGATCATGATACAACACCACACAGATCATGTTACAACACCACACAAGATTCATCCTATTATTTATCATATTACTAATAAGCATATCCTAGTGTTTGCTCACGTGTCTTTCTAAACCAATTTGTCGTTATTTATTACCAAGGTTTATACCATGGTATCCATTACTTACAGATTGATGAATAAGACACGTGAGTATCCTACAGCCGGCAATAAACAACTCAGGCGTAACTTACGTCTCCTGTTCATTATCACACAGGATTCACGGTGTCATCACACAGGATTCACGGTGTCATCACACAGGATTCACGGTGTCATCACACAGGATTCACGGTGTCATCACACAGGATTCACGGTGTCATCACACAGGGTTTCACGGTGTCATCACACAGGATTCACGGTGTCATCGCACAGGATTCACGGTGTCATCACACAGGATTCACGGTGACATCACACAGGATTCACTGTGTCATCACACAGGATTCACGGTGACATCACACAGGATTCACGGGGTCATCACACAGGATTCACGATGTCATCACACAGGATTCACGGTGTCATCACACAGGATTCACGGTGTCATCACACAGGATTCACGGTGTCATCACACAGGATTCACGGTGACATCACACACGATTCATGGTGACATCACTCAGGATTCACGGTGACATCACACAGGATTCACGGTGACATCACACAGGATTCACGGTGACATCACACAGGATTCACGGTGACATCACACAGGGTTCACGGTGTCATCACACAGGATTTACGGTGACATCACACAGGATTCACGGTGACATCACACAGGATTCACGGTGACATCACACAGGATTCACGGTGATATCACACAAGATTCACGGTGCCATCACACAGGATTCACGGTGTCATCACACAGGATTCACGGTGACATCACACAGGATTCACGGTGTCATCGCACAGGATTCACGGTGTCATCACACAGGATTCACGGTGACATCACACAGGATTCACGGTGTCATCACACAGGATTCACGGTGACATCACACAGGATTCACGGTGACATCACACAGGATTCACGGTGTCAACACACAGGATTCAAGGTGTCATCACACAGGATTCACGGTGTCATCACACAGGATTCACGGTGTCATCACACAGGATTCACGGTGTCATCACACAGGATTCACGGTGTCATCACACAGGATTCAAGGTGTCATCACACAGGATTCACGGTGTCATCACACAGGATTCACGGTGACATCACACAGGATTCACGGTGTCATCACACAGGATTCACGGTGACATCACACAGGATTCACGGTGTCATCACACAGGATTCACGGTGACATCACACAGGATTCACGGTGACATCACACAGGATTCACGGTGTCATCACACAGGATTCACGGTGACATCACACAGGATTCACGGTGACATCACACAGGATTCACGGTGTCAACACACAGGATTCAAGGTGTCATCACACAGGATTCACGGTGTCATCACACAGGATTCACGGTGTCATCACACAGGATTCACGGTGTCATCACACAGGATTCACGGTGTCATCACACAGGATTCAAGGTGTCATCACACAGGATTCACGGTGTCATCACACAGGATTTACGGTGACATCACACAGGATTCACGGTGTCATCACACAGGATTCACGGTGACATCACACATGATTCACGGTGTCATCACACAGGATTCACGGTGACATCACACAGGATTCACGGTGACATCACACAGGATTCACGGTGTCATCACACAGGATTCACGGTGACATCACACAGGATTCACGGTGACATCACACAGGATTCACGGTGACATCACACAGGATTCACGGTGATATCACACAAGATTCACGGTGCCATCACACAGGATTCACGGTGTCATCACACAGGATTCACGGTGACATCACACAGGATTCACGGTGTCATCGCACAGGATTCACGGTGTCATCACACAGAATTCACGGTGACATCACACAGGAATCACGGCGTCATCACACAGGATTCACGGTGACATCACACAGGATTCACGGTGACATCACACAGGATTCACGGTGTCATCACACAGGATTCACGGTGTCATCACACAGGATTCCCGGTGTCATCACACAGGATTCACGGTGTCATCACACAGGATTCACGGTGTCATCACACAGGATTCATGGTGTCATCACACAGGATTCACGGTGTCATCACACAGGATTCACGGTGTCATCACACAGGATTCACGGTGTCATCACACAGGATTCACGGTGTCATCACACAGGATTCACGGTGTCATCACACAGGATTCACGGTGTCATCACACAGGATTCACGGTGTCATCACACAGGATTCACGGTGTCATCACACAGGATTCACGGTGTCATCACACACGATTCACGGTGACATCACACAGGATTCAAGGTGTCATCACACAGGATTCACGGTGTCATCACACAGGATTCACGGTGACATCACACAGGATTCACGGTGTCATCACACAGGATTCACGGTGTCATCACACAGGATTCACGGTGTCATCACACAGGATTCACGGTGTCATCACACAGGATTCACGGTGTCATCACACAGGATTCACGGTGTCATCACACAGGATTCACGGTGTCATCACACAGGATTCACGGTGTCATCACACAGGATTCACGGTGTCATCACACAGGATTCACGGTGTCATCACACAGGATTCACGGTGTCATCACACAGGATTCACGGTGTCATCACACAGGATTCACGGTAACATCACACAGGATTCACGGGTGTCATCACACAGGATTCACGGTGTCATCACACAGGATTCACGGTGTCATCACACAGGATTCACGGTGTCATCACACAGGATTCACGGTGTCATCACACAGGATTCACGGTGTCATCACACAGGATTCACGGTGTCATCACACAGGATTCACGGTGTCATCACACAGGATTCACGGTGTCATCACACAAGATTCACGGTGTCATCACACAGGATTCACGGTGTCATCACACACGATTCACGGTGACATCACACAGGATTCAAGGTGTCATCACACAGGATTCACGGTGTCATCACACAGGATTCACGGTGACATCACACAGGATTCACGGTGTCATCACACAGGATTCACGGTGTCATCACACAGGATTCACGGTGTCATCACACAGGATTCACGGTGTCATCACACAGGATTCACGGTGTCATCACACAGGATTCACGGTGTCATCACACAGGATTCACGGTGTCATCACACAGGATTCACGGTGTCATCACACAGGATTCACGGTGTCATCACACAGGATTCACGGTGTCATCACACAGGATTCACGGTGTCATCACAAAGGATTCACGGTGTCATCACACAGGATTCAAGGTGTCATCACACAGGATTCACGGTGTCATCACACAGGATTCACGGTGTCATCACACAGGATTCACGGTGTCATCACACAGGATTCACGGTGGCATCACACAGGATTCACGGTGTCATCACACAGGATTCACGGTGTCATCACACAGGATTCACGGTGTCATCACACAGGATTCACGGTGTCATCACACAGGTTTCACGGTGACATCACACAGAATTCACGGTGTCATCACACAGGATTCACGATGTCATCACACAGGATTCACGGTGTCATCACACAGAATTCACGGTGTCATCACACAGGATTCACGGTGTCATCACACAGGATTCACGGTGTCATCACACATGATTCATGGTGTCATCACACAAGATTCACGGTGGCATCACACAGGATTCACGGTGTCATCACACAAGATTCACGGTGGCATCAAAGAGGATTCACGGTGTCATCACACAGGATTCACGGTGTCATCACACAGGATTCACGGTGTCATCACACAGGATTCACGGTGTCATCACACAGGATTCACGGTGTCATCACACAGGATTCACGGTGTCATCACACAGGATTCACGGTGTCATCACACAGGATTCACGGTGTCATCACACAGGATTCACGGTGTCATCACACAGGATTCACGGTGTCATCACAAAGGATTCACGGTGTCATCACACAGGATTCAAGGTGTCATCACACAGGATTCACGGTGTCATCACACAGGATTAACGGTGTCATCACACAGGATTCACGATGTCATCACACAGGATTCACGGTGTCATCACACAGAATTCACGGTGTCATCACACAGGATTCACGGTGTCATCACACAGGATTCACGGTGTCATCACACATGATTCACGGTGTCATCACACAAGATTCACGGTGGCATCACACAGGATTCACGGTGTCATCACACAAGATTCACGGTGGCATCAAAGAGGATTCACGGTGTCATCACACAGGATTCACGGTGTCATCACACAGGATTCACGGTGTCATCACACAGGATTCACGGTGTCATCACACAGGATTCACGGTGTCATCACACAGGATTCACGGTGTCATCACACAGGATTCACGGTGTCATCACACAGGATTCACGGTGTCATCACACAGGATTCACGGTGTCATCACAAAGGATTCACGGTGTCATCACACAGGATTCAAGGTGTCATCACACAGGATTCACGGTGTCATCACACAGGATTCACGGTGTCATCACACAGGATTCACGGTGTCATCACACAGGATTCACGGTGATTCACGTTGTCATCACACAGGATTCACGGTGTCATCACACAGGATTCACGGTGTCATCACACAGGATTCACGGTGTCATCACACAGGAATTCACGGTGTCATCACACAGGATTCACGGTGTCATCACACAGGATTCACGGTGTCATCACACAGGATTCACGGTGTCATCACACAGGATTCACGGTGTCATCACACAGGATTCACGGTGTCATCACACAAGATTCACGGTGGCATCACACAGGATTCACGGTGTCATCACACAAGATTCACGGTGGCATCACACAGGATTCACGGTGTCATCACACAAGATTCACGGTGGCATCACACATCCATCACTCTGGTCCATGACAGGAAGCTCGATAACGCTGAGAGTTGATATTTTTATTGTACCGAGTTAACCTATATAATTATACTAGAAGGAAAGTAAAATAAATAATATTTAAAATATTACGGGAACGTTAAAGTAATATAACTTAAAAAGCACAAAAACTTATGCCATTATTAAAAAATATATTGTTTGGGAAGAGCTCTCATCCGAGTTATAATAGCTGACTGTGGTGAGTATAGAGCTTTCCCTAGTCTCAGCTCTGTGTGTGAATGATAACTGGCTAAGGCTGTTTACGACAGTGGCTGGTAATGCCCATACGCGTGATACACGAATGGAGAAGGACGTGCCTAGTAAGGGCCAGGAGGCCTGCTAGCAACAGTGTTAATCCTTATGTACTTATGGAAAGGATGGTTTCCCTGTGTATTGTCCAGCATTTCGGTCCCTGAGCTGTCTTGTAGTTTCACCAATATACCAAGACTTACATCTCATATCCATCTCTGAACACCGTGAAAAAAAATAAACGATCATTGACTCTAAGAGATAGGATTTTTATTTAAAAAAAAAATGCCGGGTGAAACTGCGGTATTTCTAAATATTATTTTGAGCAACACTGTCAATAGTTTCGGGAATTTATTTAGCATATGTCTAACAATATAACTTTTGCTATCAATAAATTCTAAAACTACAGAGAGTATTGTTTTTGTTATGCACAATAAGCGTTGTTACATCCACCG
Organism: Cherax quadricarinatus; assembly: GCF_038502225.1. Taxonomy (NCBI): domain Eukaryota; kingdom Metazoa; phylum Arthropoda; class Malacostraca; order Decapoda; family Parastacidae; genus Cherax; species Cherax quadricarinatus. Next base: position 34,047,532 of record NC_091310.1, on the reverse strand, counting down.
ACAATATGAATATGAACGTAAAATATTTTGGGGGTTACGGACCAACTGTGTATACAAAACTTGACAAGTGAAAAACGAGACAACTATGCAAATATTGCGGAGATATTGTACCAAGTGTCAGATGTGGAATACAGGCTAGGCTGTTGGAAACACATGTGTAAACGTGTGTACATGTGTGTACAACTGACAAGTTGTTTTGTGAGATGAGTTTGATGCACAGGATCCTTGTTGAACTGATGATGTTCAAGATTTCCTATTCCCATCCTCGTTCAATTTTCATTAATATTCGAGAGCTCAAATTCTTGCTTTCACAGGCCACTTTTTGCTTCCAAAACAGCTGGTACTCTCACCAGTCTGTCTTAAAATATTCCTGTCTTTAAAGTTTGTTGGTTTATTGAGTGATAGCTAAGCTTACGAGTACATGGGGGTCATTAAAGGTGAATACGTATAAGCTTTACACCACTTGTCAAAGATACTTAAATCCTTACAGTAGGGATTAAAGAAAACTCTAAATCTATATATCCACTGGAAAATACACACCAAAGGGCTGATATGACATGTGTCTGTATGTTGGAAATCCCATGGTTCCGTTTTGTTATAACACAAATATATAAAAAAAACATTAATGCACACACACACACAAACAAACATACATGCATATATATATATATATATATATATATATATATATATATATATATATATATATATATATATATATATATATGTATATGTGTATATATATGTCGTGCCGAATATGTAAAACTGGTCAATTAGCAAGAACTCATTTAAAATTAAGTCCTTTCTAAAATTTACTCTTATACGTTAAAAGATATATTTTTTTTCATTAATGTTGATGTAAAAATTTATAATTTTGCACCAAAAGGAACTTAGAAAACTTACCTAACCTTATTATAACAAGAACAATTTATTTTTGCCTAACCCAACTAAATATATTTTAGATTTGTTTACAATAATTTAATACTAAACAAACACAGTGAAATATATTTTTTTCGTTAGGTTCAGAATGATTTTGGCGAAATTATTGCATACACAAATTTCCACTTGTCCTATATGGCAAGATGAGCGTTGCTATTTAAGCCAAGATCGCAAGTTCTGCCTATTCGGCACGACATATATAAGAACATAAGAAAGAAGGAACACTGCAACAGGCCTACTGACCCACGCGGAGCAGGTCCATGTCCCCCCCGGATTATCCCAATGACCCACCCAGTCTGGTCATCCCCACTCAAGGATGGAGCACTGTACCAGACCCAGCAGCAAAGCTAGTCAGGTCCAACTCACAGCCACCCACACCCACTCATGTATTTATCTAACCTATTTTTAAAACTACACAACGTTTTAGCCTCAATAATTGTACTTGGGAGTTTGTTCCACTCATCCACAACTCTATTACCAAACCTGTGCTTTCCTATATCCTTCCTGAATCTGAATTTTTCCAACTTGAATCCATTGCTGCGAGTCCTGTCTTGGCTGGAAATTTTCAGCACACTATTTACACCCCCTTTATTCCTGTTTTCCTTTATATACCTCGATCATATCCCCCCTAATTCTACGCCTTTCGAGAGAGTGCAGATTCAGGGCCCTCAGTCTATCCTCATAGGGAAGATTTATATATATACATATACATATATATATATATATATATATATATATATATATATATATATATATATATATGTCGTGCCGAATAGGCAGAATTTGCGATCTTGGCTTAAATAGCAACACTCATCTTGCCATATAGGACAAGTGAAAATTTGTGTATGCAATAATTTCGCCGAAATCGTTCTGAACTTAACGAAAAAAATATATTTCACTGTGTTTGTTTAGTATTAAATTATTGTAAACAAATCTAAAATATATTTAGTTGGGTTAGGCTAAAATAAATTGCGTTTCTTATAATAAGGTTAGGTAAGTTTTCTAAGTTCCTTTTGGTGCAAAATTATTAATTTTTACATCAACATTAATGAAAAAAATATATCTTTAAACGTATAAGAGAAAATTTTACAAAGGACTTAATTTTAAATGAGTTATTGCTAATTGACCAGTTTTACATATTCGGCACGACGATGTAATCAGTCCATCACTTTAAGGGTGATGGACTGATTACATCGTCTTCAAGTATCTTCTGCTTCTATCAACTTTTCTGTACTTGACTGAAGAAGCCTACTGTGTAGGCGAAACGTTTCATAATAAAGATACCTAACTGTTGCATATGTGTCTTACCTAACAACCTGTCGGTATTTTATACCATTTTAATGTTCAATCTGTCAGACACTGCAACACAAGGGTATCTTGGTACAGACCTGCAATCAACTTCGACAACTTCCACTAGTGAGAGGGGCTGGATTTGAGAGGGACCTCTCAACATCTGAGTTCTTACCTCTCCTACGTCTCACCTCTTGGCGCTATAAAAAGCTCCATCCTGTCACTTCTTCTCCATATTGTTTCATACTATGGAACAATGCTCTTCTCCAGACTGAGGGACTGACCACCTCAAAACTTTAAGGGTGATGGACTGATTACATCGTCTTCAAGTATCTTCTGCTTCTATCAACTTTTCTGTACTTGACTGAAGAAGCCTACTGTGTAGGCGAAACGTTTCATAATAAAGATACCTAACTGTTGCATATGTGTCTTACCTAACAACCTGTCGGTATTTTATACCATTTTAATGTTGAAGAACAGGAGGAGAATGAGGTAATCAGTCCCTCAGCCTTGAGTCGATGTGTTCAGTCCATCAGTCTTGAATAGAATGCGGCATATGAGCGGAGAAGGAGCTTATAAACCGTAGACAGAAGAGGTGCAGCAGTCGTAGGTGGTGTCACATTTGTCCAATGTGGAAGTAGGTCGTGCCCAAGGGTTAGGCAAGTGAAGAATTAACAAGTATTAAGATCCCAAGAAGTTGCAGTGTAGATGAATGGTTCAGAGAACCGACATGTTGTTGAATTAGACACATGTGCAACTCTTGGGTATCTTTATTGAGGAAACGTTTCGCCACACAATGGCTTCATAAGTCCATACAAATGAGAAACTTGAAGAACAGGAGGAGAATGAGGTAATCAGTCCCTCAGCCTTGAGTCGATGTGTTCAGTCCATCGGTCTTGAATAGAATGCGGCATATGAGCGGAGAAGCAGCTTATAAACCGTAGACAGGAGAGGTGTAGCAGTCGTAGGTGGTGTCACATTTGTCCAATGTGGAAATAGGTCGGTTCTCCGAACCATTCATCTACAATCATTGCCTTTTCTAGATGTTTTAATTATTAAGAGTAATAATGAATTCAAAATTAAAATTTACAGAAAACCTACAAATAACTGTTCCTATGTACACTATTATTCTTCCCATCAAGATAAAGTTAAACTGTCTGTTTTCTCATCAATGTTTTTGAGAGCTTTACGTATTTGTAGTCAAGAATTCATAGATGAAGAAATATCCAAAATTTATGAAATAGCCAATGATCTGAAATACCTGAAAAATGTAATTGATAAATCATTAAAATTGCTAGAAATACTTTTTACAACCCAAAAAGGGACAACCAACCTTATTCAACTAAAAATATGTTGGTTCTCCCTTACCATGAAAACTTGGTTGATATGCCTTCTCTTCTTAAGACTTTTAATATTAAAGTTGTATTTAAAAATCTTGATACAGTAAAAAAACTTTTGATAAAGAATTCTCCCCAAAATGCTGACGGATGTGTCTATAAGATTCCTTGTAAAATTTGCGATAAAGTTTATTACGGTCAAACTGGTAAAAGTCTCGAACTTAGATTAAAACAACATAAATATAGCATTAGAACTGGACAAGATTCCAATGCTCTATTTATTCATGTAAGAGACTTTAACCATCCAATTGATTTTCAAAAAGTTGAGAAAGTTATATCAAGCAAGTCCATGGTTGACAAAAATATAATTGAATCTTGTTTCATAAAAAGCAGTTTTGAAAATAATATGAATATTTCCTTAGGTTTGTATAAATTAGATTCATTTATAATTAATAAAATTTGGTTAGAGTTTAATAACACATTGGACAAATAATAAACCTTATTTCTTGGGTAGAATAATTTGTTAGTGGGTTGTCGTGAGGACCTGTCTAGTTGAACCAGCGGACCTACTGCAGTGTTCCTCTTTTCTTAAGAGTCCGGTATTGTCCCGCGTCAGGTGTTTCTTTGTTGTGGGAGATGACTATGAGGTGTGGTCTCAGCCCTTTAATTGCCTTCCTTTGATGCATTACTTTCATAGTTCCTTGACAATGTGAGTAGTCACGAAAGCGCTTGGAATTTCACTACTCTTTCACAGTGGTTGTTTTGCGCATATATATATATATATATATGTATATATATATATATATATATATATATATATATATATATATATATATATATATATATATATATATATATATATATATATATGTAGGATGGGGTCCACCTCTGGTGTAAATTGTGGGACCCATAGCCTCGGAGAGGTGGATTAAAAGGCTTCAAGGAAGAATATTTGGATTTCTTTCTGAAGCCGTTTGAATATTCCACTTCCCCTACCACCCCATCTTTTCATATTTTCTTTACCAATAGGAATGTTTTATTACATAATATGGTGCAAAAGATTTAAGAGATACATTGTTGATATAAAGGTGGCATATACGGTACATGTTGTTACTTGTGTATCACCGATTATAAGGCGAAAATATCATCCAGCCCCTCAGAGCTGGGACGTGTGCCCAAAATACAGCAGGCATTACCCCTTTGAGCAGCCGCACTGAGCCGCTGGAACAGAAAACTAGCTGCCCTGGGATCCCTAGTTACCCTAATGAGTCTTTTTCCCAGCTCCTTAAGGAATTTAGATGCATTCTTTCCCCATGAACCAAGGGTCTCTGAGACTATGGGAACAAACATATAATGATAGGCAAGTTCTCCATATTTTCTAGACTTTTGGGACTCCCTAAAGCTGGCAGCTGCCCCTCCTTCCTCCCTGGTGTATTGGAGATAGGTATCAGCCAAGGTAGATGCCCATGTATAGTCCCACACCGCCTGCTTACCATCTGTCCAATCTTGAAGGGTGATACCATCTGGACGCTTCTGGCTGCCATCAGATCTGCATAGCTGGGGTGGCTCTCTTACTGCTGGGCATCCGGCTGCTGTGAGGCTCCTCTTGATAATGTTATTAACTTCCTCACGTCTTGCAATCTTTCCCTCGTATTTACGGCAAACAAGATTGTGGTACCCGAATCGGTCTGCTGCTTCACTGCCACAAATACACCTGTGTTCGGCGAGAATAGGGGTGGAAAGTCAAAGGCCAACACCGATGCGGATGGTCTGTGGGTCGAGGCGTGTGCCAAGGCTGGAGTTGGGAACAGCCAACAGAAAATCCCCTGCATGAGGGGCTCTCACTGCCAGGAGGAGGGCTCTATCCTTCACTGACACACTCTGAAGCATTGTTGAGGCTATATTTTCCACTATTGGACCATCCCGGTGCGATTGTTTGTAGTTGTTGGGGGGAGCAGGTCTGGTTTCAGAGACCGCTAGATTATCCCAGATCATTGCTCCGTCAATGAACTTTTGGTCCTGGACTCCAATCTTGTCCCTAAGATGTTCAGGGAGAATCGCTGCTACAAGCCCTCTGGATGCAATACATGAGGACAGAATAGCAGATAGCGCAATCTGTGATGACTTGCGGACACCAATGCCTCCTAGTCTGACTGGAAGTGTAGCTTGGTTCCACTGCCCGTCTTCTAAAAATCTGCCTCAGGATACTGTCATATTCGTGCAGTATAGGGTTATCATATGAAGGTGCACATCTGAGGAATATATATATATATATATATATATATATATATATATATATATATATATATATATATATATATATATATATATATATATATATATATATATATACTTTGATAGAGAGTTTGAAGACCCGAACCCGACTGTGAACTGAGAGATAATGTATCCACGACCACGAATGCCCTCGCACTATTAGGCAGACACGGTGCACTTGCTGGGTGCCTGGTGTTTGCAGGATGGTGGTCAAGTGGTTTGTAACGTCGGGAGGTTAGCTTGCTCTATCTATGCATTTATATATAATAATCAGTGTCTGATACGCTGATTACCTCTCTTTCTGGTCGTCTCTATTCTTCTTTGCATTGCACTGATGAAGCCACTGTGTGGCGATACGTTTCCACAATAAAGACACGTGTGTCTAATTTATCATACACTATTCTTTCTTTAATTTATTTTTTCCTTCACCTCCTTCTCTTCTCTTGAGACTAATACATTTATTTATTTTCGGCGTGTGTCAGTAGCTATAAGCTGTGTCCAGGTTTGGTCGCTTTTCACAACACTTTCAAGGTCTTTCGTTATTTTCTTTCATTTCTTTTCTGCTTTTCCTGATACAACATTCTTTTTTTTCTCTGAATTAATATAATGCTACATGAGGTTATTTTTTTTCCTTCATGCTCGCACGTTGCACAATCCTTCATATAACTAGTCAATGTGTCTCACGCAGAACTGTGTTATTTACTTCCTATAGCTTGCATCGCTTCCAAATTCCCTCTATCGAAACAAACTTCTCTTTGTATTTTTTCCTGTCCTCCGTCGCACTCCAATATTCGCAGTCCTCATTTTTATACTGCGTTTTATAGTTTTTATACTGGTTTATAGTGCTTGTAGAAGTTTTTTTTTTTTTTGGTGTTTCGTGCTGTTTTATACGATATTTTAGTATCGTCATCTGTCTCTCGTCCGGAGGCTGGTTCGTCAGGCTATCTAACGTAAACTATGTGAAAAAATTTCATGACTTTCTCCTTGCCTATAGTGTAGTTTCTTTTGCTGGAGCCGGTCGAGAAAGTCTATTATTTTTTCCCTTGTCTCTTTTTTTTTTTTTTGGGGGGGGGCCTTGGTCGGCCACTTTCTAATATTTCAAAGTGATTTTTTTTTTGCATTCATTTAAAATGAGTTTTGGATATAAATATTTTATATAAGTCATTGAAAACAAGTATTTTATTATGGACGAAATATTTTGACCTAAATGAAGTACACACACACACACACACACACACACACACACACACACACACACACACACACACACACGCACACATACACACACACACACACACACACACACACACACACACACACAAACACACACACACACACACACACACACACACACACACACACACACACACACACACACACACACACACACACACACACACACACACTTTATCACTCTGGTTTCAATACTGAGAGTGAGCTTGGGACACGTCTGGAAAATCTATGCTTGCATGAACTTCCCTGTTACGAATTGTGCGGTTCATGTCAGCGAGGGAGAAAGAAAGAGAGAGAGAGAGAGAGAGAGAGAGAGAGAGAGAGGAAGGGAGAAAGAGGGCTAAGGATCCTTAATCTAACTGACTTAAGAAATCGTAATGACACGATTGCAAATAAACCATACCCCCGGCCGGGATTGAACCCGCGGTCATAGAGTCTCAAAACTCCAGCCCGTCGCGCTAACCACTAGACCAGCTAGCCACAATAAGATTCATCCAACTAGGTATATTTCTACACCATAGGAAGGTTAGCACAGGCACCTCTGTGACCACAAATGCAAGTTTTTACAGACGAATCTCCAGCTAGCGTGGCCGTGACGAACTCTAGCTCAAGTCCCTTCACTGCCGTCAACATGACTTAAGAAATCGTAATGACACGATTGCAAATAAACCATACCCCCGGCCGGGATTGAACCCGCGGTCATAGAGTCTCAAAACTCCAGCCCGTCGCGCTAAGTGAAGGGACTTGAGCTAGAGTTCGTCACGGCCACGCTAGCTGGAGATTCGTCTGTAAAAACTTGCATTTGTGGTCACAGAGGTGCCTGTGCTAACCTTCCTATGGTGTAGAAATATACCTAGTTGGATGAATCTTATTGTGGCTAGCTGGTCTAGTGGTTAGCGCGACGGGCTGGAGTTTTGAGACTCTATGACCGCGGGTTCAATCCCGGCCGGGGGTATGGTTGATCCTTAATCTAACCTTGTCAAATCCTGTGTGAAAAAAAGAGAGAGAGAGAAAGAGAGAGAGAAAAAAAGAGAGAGGGAGAGAGAGAGAGAGAGAGAGTCTGAGGAGGCAGCAAGAGAGCTGGCACAAAGAGAAAAAACATATTAAAGAAACTTGCTAGACTAAAATATTTCCCAAAATATAGTTACAGAAGATGAGACATGCATGTACACATATTGAGTAGCAGCTAGAGAAAGCTTGCGTGCATCCTGAAATTCCACACTCCCGTGAAAGTAACAATGCGACAAGAATGAATGTTAGGGGGAACTCGACTAGTGTGGCCAGGCAAGGCAGAGTCATAACAACTGCACCACTCAGTGTGTTATAATGTGCTCACATTGTGTCTGCTAGCGTGGCGAGGGATCGGGTCTCTGGAGGAAAATTTTTTTTTTTTTACCTCGAGAAGAAAGTAAAAAGCCACAATTCCGTGGCTGGAACAATTCAGAATTAACACAGGTGTTTCGCGAGGAAATTTTAGGTATACATACACACACACACACACATACACACACACACACACACACACACACACACACACACACACACACACACACACACACACACACACACACACACACACACACACACACTCAGCTACCGAGTATGTCTCTCTCTCTCGGCTCCTCCATAAATCTTCCTCGTTATATTTCACTGATTTATTTCCTTCCCATTTTTGCGAACACAACTCTACTCTTTTATTATGTTAGGGTTATAAAGAATTAGTGAATTACTGTGAGTGTTTATCATTCCAGGTTCTGGCTCTCTGTCTGTCTGTCTGTCTGTCTCTCTCTCTCTCTCTCTCTCTCTCTCTCTCTCTCTCTCTCTCTCTCTCTCTCTCTCTCTCTCTCTCTCTCTCCCGGGTGCAATACATTATCTTTCTTTGCAAACACCCTACCTCACTCAATATATATTTAATATTTAGCACTTTCAGAGGCTGGTGCCACCACGCTACCATGCTCTGAAAAACTTACCCTATTTCTCCTATTGCTGTCCTTGCAACATTGCACAGCTCCTGATGATGCACTCTGAGAAATATGAAAGTACTTGAGCTAAAGATTTACACCCCCCCCATGCCCTGTCTTGCATATATAAATGTCGTGCCGAATAGGTAAAACATGCGATTTTGACTTAAATAGCAACGGCCCCCTTGCCGAATAAGGCAAGCAAAAATTTGTGTATGCAATAATTTCTCAAAAATCATTCTAAACCTAACGAAAAAAAATTCGTTGTGTTTGTTTATTATTAAATTATTGTAAACTTATCTAAAGTATATTTAGTTGGATTAAGCTAAATTAAATTGGGCTTGTTATATTAAAGTTAGGTAAGTTTTCTAAGGTACTTTTGGTACAAAATTATTAACTTTTACATAAACATAAATGAAAAAAAAATGTATCTTTAAATGTATAAGAGAAAATTTTGGAAAGCACTTAATTTTAAATGAGTTCTTTCTAATTGGTCAGTTTTACCTATTCGGAGTATGTAGGAGAGAGGGACATTATTTCCCAGTAAAAGTAGGATTTAGACATGGATGTGTGATGTCGCCATTTTTGTTCAGTATATTTATAGATGGGGTTGTAAGAGAAGTGATTGCTCGGGTGTTGGCAAGAAGTGTGGAGTTAAAAGATAAAGAATCTAACACAAAGTGGGAGTTGTCACAGTTGCTCTTTGCTGATGACACTGTGCTTTTGGGAGATTCTGAAGAGAAGTACAGAGGCTGGTGGATGAGTTTGGTAATGTAAAAGAAGAATATTAAAAGCGAATATAGGAAAGAGTAAGGTGATGAGGATAACAAAAAAAATAGGAAAACGAAAGATTGGATATCAGATTGGAGGGAGAGAGTATGGAGGTGGTGAATGTATTCTGATATTTAGGAGTGGACGTGTCAACAGATGGGTCTATGAAAGATGAGGTGAATCATAGAATTGACGAGGGAGAAAAAGGTGAGTGGCGCACTGAGGAGTCTGGAGACAAAGAACTTTGTCTATGGAAGCAAAGAGAGGAATGTATGAAAGAATAGCTATACCAACGCTCTTATATGGGTGTGAAGCATGGGCAGTGAATGTTGTAACAAGGAGAAGGCTGGAGAAAGTGAAGATGTCACGCCTGAGGGCAATGTTTGGTGTAAATATAATGCAGAGAATTCGAAGTTCGGAAATTGGGAGGAGGTACGACATTACCAATACTATTATCCAGAGGGCTGGGGAGGGTTATTGAGGTGGTTCGGACATGTAGAGACGTTGGAACAAAACAGAATATGACTTCGAGAGTATATAAATCTGTAGTGGAGGGAAGGCGGGGTAGAAGTCAACCTAATAGAGGGTGGAGGGGAGGGGGTAAAAGTTTTATGTGCGAGGGGCTTGGACTTCCAGCAGGCATGTGTGAGCGTGTTAGATAGGAGATAAATGGTTTTCGGAACATGGCGTGCTGTTGTAGTGTGAGCAGGGTAATACTTATGAAGGGATTCAGGGAAAATTGCAGGCCGGACTTGAGTCCTGGAGATGGGTAGCACCGTGCCTGCACTCTGAAGGAGGGGTGTTAATGTTACAGTTTTATAACTGAAGTGTTGTACCTTGATCAGAAGACATAACGCTTGTGGAGGCTAGTACGCCAAATGGGGAGTAGAATGAAATTATCTCAGAGGCACCAACACCCCCGTATGTCCTCGGATCAAGGTAAAACACCTAGCTCTGCTGGGTGTTTGATTCTTGAAGGATTTGGTGGTCCTGTGGGTTAGTGTCATGTTTCACATGACCCTAACCCTGAGGCGGGTCAAAACAAAATGGGTTCAAGATGATATTGATTAAATACCACTCGTTCGTGGCTACAATAATATATATATATATATATATATATATATATATATATATATATATATATATATATATATATATATATGTATATATATATATATACATATATATATATATATATATATATATATATATATATATATATATATATATATATATATATATATATATATATATATATATTATATATATATATATATATATATGTCGTGCCGAATATGTAAAACTGGTCAATTAGCAAGAACTCGTTTAAAATTAAGTCCTTTCTGAAATTTTCTCTTATACGTTTAAATATATATTTTTTTTATAACTGTTGATGTAAAAATTTATAATTTTGCACCAAAAGGAACAAAGAAAACTTACCTAACCATATTATAACAAGAACAATTTATTTTAGCCAAACCTAACTAAATATATTTTAGAATTGTTTACAGTAATTTAATACTAAACAAACACAGTGAAATGTATTTTTTTCGTTAGGTTCAGAATGATTTTGGTGAAATTATTGCATACACAAATTTTCACTTGTCCTATATGGCAAGATGAGCGTTGCTATTTAAGCCAAGATTGCAAATTCTGCCTATTCGGCACGATATATATATATATATATATATATATATATATATATATATATATATATATATATATATATATATATATATATATATATATATATATATAAAATATATATATATACACACATGGTCTTAACTGTTCCAAAACCAAGGGCTGGCATGCAAGACACAATGAGGTCAACGACATCATAAAGAGAACCCTTGCTACAGCTGGATGCCCAGCCGAGAGGGAGCCCCGATCACTAGCAGCCAACAATATATATACCCACAACCCAGCAAACCGCCCTGACGGGATCGCCATCTATCCTTGGAAGAATGGCAAGCTCTTAGCATGGGACTATACCTGTGTGTCCACACTGGCTGACACCTATATCCAACACAGTGTCGGGCGACAGGGAGGAACTGCTGACCACAGGGAGGAGTACAAGATCAGCAAGTACAGGGACATAACCCAACAGTATCAGTTTGTCGCAGTGGGATCAAAGACCTTGGGATCATGGGGAAAAAATGCCACACGTTTCCTTAAAGAATTGGGCTCCAGACACATTGACACCACCAGGGATCCAAGGGCAGCCACTTTCATGTTCCAGCGCCTCAGCGTGGCCATCCAGAGGGGAAATGCTTGCTGCATACTTGGCTCGCGTCCGGCTTCGGAGGAGCTGGAGGAAATTCATGATCTTTAATACGTTGTACCATTGTATACATGTTTGTGTTTTCTGTAAATGTATTCTGTTTATTAATAAATGATCATATATATATATATATATATATATATATATATATATATATATATATATATATATATATATATATATATATATATATATATATATATATATATTTTAAATATATATAATGAGGTACCACCTCTAGAACTGTTGTAGGGACCCTCATCCTCAGAGAAAAGAATAAACTTGCTTCAGGGAAAACTCATATATGTATATATATATATATATATATATATATATATATATATATATATATATATATATATATATATATTTATAAATATATATATATATATATATATATATATATATATATATATATATATATATATCTATATATATATTATATATTATATATATATAAATATATATATATATATATATATATATTTATATATATAAATATATTTACATACACATATATAAATATATATATATACATATATATATATATATATATATATAAATATATATATATATATATATATATCTATATATATATATATATATATATATATATATATACAGAGAGAGAGAGAGAGAGAGAGAGAGAGAGAGAGAGAGAGAGAGAGAGAGAGAGATAGATAGATAGATATGGAATATTCAATGAACATACGTTTACATATTTGTGAGTGTATGTGTGTTGAGAAATTTACATACATGAAGAGGTGCAAAATGTGCCGCGAAAGCGTACTTTTCACTTAGTCACTTGCTACAGCCGGGTAGTGTCATTCCTGATTCTCGTCTGAGAGGTCAAGGGAGGTCAGTGCCAGGATGGAGGATCGAGCATTCAAACAATTACATAATTATTATCTTCTTTATGTAGACCACTTTGAGTCATTGCTGTGCCTTTGTTTGCTTCTCTGAAAACTCCATGCCACAGAAGCTCCACACAAGCTGGGTTGATTGTAAGATTGTGGGACGGGTGGGGGCTAGGTGTGGGCAGAGGAGAGGTGAGGTGTGGGCAGGATCGAGGTAAGGCGTGAGCAGGTTGGGGGTGTTGTTTTGATTAAAGATCGATACTGAGGACGATGGGTAGCAGGAACAAAGGAACAAACTCCTTTTCTAGCTTGCCTTAGCATAAACATCCCCACAAGATGGATCGTGCCTCCCCCACAGTCCTCTGATGCAGCCACCGCTGCAGAATATTAATGAGATGAAATATGAGAAATATGCATCTCAATGGCCCAAACTCCAACGACAAACTGCCAAGCTCGCGTCAAGATGTGAGACATGCGCGAGACGGTGAGATGTGTGTGTGTTCCTGAGAGATGCTGGGAAAGAGAGGTTTGCTCCTCAGAGATGCTGAGGAGTGACGTGTGTTTCTGAAACATACTGGGGAGAGATGAATTTCTGTGAGATGCTGGGGAGACATGCTGAGAAAAAAATATGGGACTCAGAGCTGGGAGAGATGTGTGTCCCTGACAGCTACTAGGAAAAAAATTGTCTTAGGGAGCTGCTGGGGTAGAGAGGTATCTCTGAGAGGTACTGGAGGTGGGAACACGAGAGTTTCTATTCTCTGAAACATGCTAATAGGCAGGTATGGAAAAATTACTCTTGTTTTTTAGATTGCTTGTGAACCAACCGGTTTTCTATTATAGCACTTTGATTTTTAGAGTGTACCACATTCACTCACATTTTGAAATCTTATACCACGATACACGCTCACGCTTTGAAACACCTTAAACATGCACCCAGAAACTAAAAGTTATCCCATTGATATACACTCGCATTTCGAGACCCATCTGAAACCACACACACTCAACTTTTTGAAAACTATTGAAAACACACATATTGGAAACTACATGAAGATATACATTCACGTGAATGTACATATTCTCGTCTTGGCTGGAGTGTCAGCAACAGCAAACAGCAGGCTGCCAGCAGGTGATGCCGAGGTGACCCAAGTTAACCAACTTAGATAAAGTTACAGCGTGGCTGTCTCGCTCTGGGCAAGGTGGTTTCACGGAATTACGTTAGAGATGTTGCAATCTACGTCAGTGTTTCAGGAATCTACTGTAATCTGTGTTAGTTAGGCAAGTTACACTAGAGAGATACATGACCCAGACGAGTTTAGCTATTCCTTTCCAATATAATAATAATAATAATAATAATAATAATAATAATAATAATAATAATAATAATAATAATAATAATAATAATAATAATAATAAATATTGATACTGCTACTACTACTACTGTTACTATACTACTACTATTACTACTATTACAACTACTACTACTACTTCTACTGCTACTATTACTACTGCTACTACAGCTAATAATAAGAGCAATAATAATAATAATAATAATAATAATAATAATAATAATAATAATAATAATAATAATAATAATGTTTATTATTATTAATTGCCGCGTTACACCTGAGATATACCCTTTAAGTTAGGCACCTTGATGCAAGTGAAGAGCTTTTGATCCACGAAACCGGAGCTACGTTTCCTCTTCCTTTACTCAAAAACAATTACGTCTCCTTCTCCCAAGAAAATGTATGCCGACACAAAAAAAAAAAAAAAAAAAAAAAACTCGCCTTTAGCCATGTATATAATAATACACCGTAGACATAAATAACTGCGTAGCTGCACAGAGGTTCCAGGAACCTCTCGCAAAGTTGCAGCTCGGTCCAGCAGGCGACGCCAGAGATATCACACAATAATAGGATACAGTACCGACAAGTTGAAGAATAAGACACTTGGGCAACATTCGGGTATCTTTATTTACCGACGTGTTTTCCCTTGCTCAGCAGGTTTAATCCGAATAATAAAGCCTAGTAGCGTTAGTGACGAAGATACTGGAGTGCCGCACTTGTGTTTGTTCATCAACCAGAGGTGTGAATTATGTAGAGATAGTGGAAACGTGATTAATGTAAGCATTCTGAGCAAGGAGAGCTACCCTCTTGGCTTAAGTGGTCTTTGAGCGAATTGGGTGAATTAAGCAGCACGTAGCTTGCCTCGTATATGCAAGCACCTCCTTCAAGTGTGGGTTCCTCCTACATATACAAGTTCCCTCAGTATATTCAATTGCTCAGTGCATGTACAAGTATCGACCTTTCACCCATTCCCGGCAAAAATAGGTTCTCCCTGCATGTACAAATTCCGCCTGTATAGAGACACACTAACACATACGTTTTTTGTCTTCTCTGAGGATGAGGGTCCCCAGTCCAGTTATAGAGGTGGTATGTATGTATATATATATATATATATATATATATATATATATATATATATATATATATATATATATATATATATATATATATATACATATATATATATATATATATATATATATATATATATATATATATATATATATATATATATATATATATATATATATATATATATATGTCGTGCCGAATATGTAAAACTGGTCAATTAGCAAGAACATTTAAAATTAAGTCCTTTCTGAAATTTTCTCTTATACGTTTAAAGATATATTTTTTTCATTAATGTTAATGTAAAATTTTTTAATTTTGCACCAAAAGAATCTTAGAAAACTTACCTAACCTTATTATAACAAGAACAACTTATTTTAGCCTTACCTAACTAAATATATTTTAGATTTGTTTACAATAATTTCATACTAAACAAACACATTGAAATATATTTCTTTCGTTAGGTTCAGAATAATTTTGGCAAAATTATTGCACACACAAATTTTCACTTGTCCTATATGGCAAGATGAGCGTTGTTATTTAAGCCAAGATCGCAAGTTCTGCCTATTCGGCACGACATATACATATATATATATATATATATATATATATATATATATATATATATATATATATATATATATATATATATATATATATATATACAAATCTGTGCATGTGTTTGAGTTTCTAATTCAATGATAAATACATATAGCTTCCAAATTACGAAATGTTTTCAGTAATTTTCAATATGTTATACGTGATTTACATGCTGATAAACAAACACACAAAAACACATTCAGTAGTTTACCACATGGATATTTCAAACGAATTAATTCAGATAACCCTTGACTCGCATCACTGAAACAGATGTCACTGCATATTCATGTGGAGATGCTGAATTTGAGGAGTTGTACTAGATGCTGCAGTACGGAGTTGTGATTTCAAGGCTTCAGCCGAGAGGAGTGATCGGTGTTTATTTTTTCTAATGTAGTAACGTTGAAACTAAAGTTTCATGTAAGCAGATATAAGCGAGTGGCAGGAGGCTCCCCATTGCTAATTTACTTATGGTTGGAAACTCACGTGCTCGTCAGAGGCAGAATCCACCAAGTTCCTTTTCATTGGATCTGTACATAACAATAAGCTGTCCCTTAACAACCATTGGGAGGTGTTCAGGAACAAAATGACATTACCAATAAGTTTGTTACTTTATTTTCATCGAAATTTGGATGAAACGGAATTGCCGTTAAAGCAAGTAAACTTTTATTGCTCCACATACATCAGTAGTAATGAAATTCTCATTTTCTGCTGCAAAATGTATTGTAGCGAGTATGTGTTGACATTCGTTGACTAAATGGCCAAATCATACGGTATGCTTAATGTAAATGGTGCAATAGGGTATGTGCTCACTTGGAGAGCCCACATAGGCATTTATAGGGACACACTGAGTCGCATTTGTAGCTGAAAAGATTCTCCAGCGAGATTATTCAGTTTTGTTTATAAAGGATAACCTGACAAGTGTGGCTCTGCTATTGATTTGTGATATGCAAAGTCACAGAGGCACATCTCTGTACATAAACGTACACGTTCACACATACTTTCCATTCAGTTAATTCCTCGAGGATTTGCTTCTCGTCAGATCACTTGGGAATTTACATCCAATCTGTATTATATTTTTGAATTCAGCTTCTATGATTATTAAGTTTTCTGATTAAAGCTATATAAATGCTTTATATTTTTAACCACTACGTGTCCACTGTGATATTTATGCACTATAATATTACGTTGACATTTTTTCTGATGCAGGCAAGTGTTAATGAGGTTTTAGGGTCTAACGCAAAGTGCATTGAACAAGAATTAAATGTTGTTTCAACTCCCAGGACCAAGCGTAAACGGTTTTGCATTAATATTATAATTGACTTGTATCATTCTTACCCTGAGCTGTGCAATGATTGTCCCGACACTACAAACCACTTGACCACCATCCTACAAACACCTGCCACCTAGCAAGTGCACCGGGTCTGCCTAATAGTGCGAGAGCATTCGTGATCGTGGATAGATTATCTCTCAGTTCACAGTAGGATTCAGGACTTCAAACTCTGTTTCAAAGTGCATATATATATAAATACACACACACACACACACACACACACACACACACACACATATATATATATATATATATATATATATATATATATATATATATATATATATATATATATATATATATATATATATATATATATATATATATATATACATTAGGTAGCGAGTACAACATTCAGTTCCGCTGGATGCGCTACTCTTAAGGATCGTATGATCCAGTGGATTAGGGCGTCATGTGTTTTCGCCCACCATGAGGCAGGCAAAAGCAGCATGGGCTCGAGTCCTTGGCTAGTGCAGTGTTGTTATTGATCAATACCACTCGTTCGTAGTTACAATAATAGTACACCAAACAGTGACTAGAATGAAATTAGCCTAGAGTCATCCCCACCATCGTGTGTTCTTGGGTAGGGAGTACCACATTCAGTTTCGCTGGATGCCCTACTCTTAAGGATCGTATGGTTCAGTGGATAAGGGCATCATGTGTTTTTGCCCACCATGAGGCAGGCCAAAGCAGCATGGGTTTGAGTCCTTGCCTAGTGCAGTGTTGTTATTGATATATATATATATATATATATATATATATATATATATATATATATATATATATATCAATAGGTAGTAGGTTGGTAGACAGCAACCACCCAGGGAAGTACTACCGTCCTGCCAGATGACTGTGAAACAAAACCTGTAACTGTTTTGCATGATGGTAGGATTGCTGGTTTCTTTTTCTGTCTCATAAACACGCTAGATAACAGGGATATCTTGCTACTCCTACTTACACTTTGGTCACACTTCACAGACACGCACATGCATATATATATATACATACATCTAGGTTTTTCTCCTTTTTCTAAATAGCTCTTGTTCTTTTTTTATTTCTTCTATTGTCCATGGGGAAGTGGAAAAGAATCTTTCCTCCGTAAGCCATGCGTGTCGTATGAGGCGACTAAAATGCCGGGAGCAATGGGCTAGTAACCCCTTCTCCTGTATACATTTACTAAAAAAGAGAAGAAGAAAAACTTTATAAAACTGGGATGCTTAAATGTGCGTGGATGTAGTGCGGATGACAAGAAACAGATGATTGCTGATGTTATGAATGAAAAGAAGTTGGATGTCCTGGCTCTAAGCGAAACAAAGCTGAAGGGGGTAGGAGAGTTTCAGTGGGGGGAAATAAATGGGATTAAATCTGGAGTATCTGAGAGAGTTAGAGCAAAGGAAGGGGTAGCAGTAATGTTAAATGATCAGTTATGGAAGGAGAAAAGAGAATATGAATGTGTAAATTCAAGAATTATGTGGATTAAAGTAAAGGTTGGATGCGAGAAGTGGGTCATAATAAGCGTGTATGCACCTGGAGAAGAGAGGAATGCAGAGGAGAGAGAGAGATTTTGGGAGATGTTAAGTGAATGTATAGGAGCCTTTGAACCAAGTGAGAGAGTAATTGTGGTAGGGGACCTGAATGCTAAAGTAGGAGAAACTTTTAGAGAGGGTGTGGTAGGTAAGTTTGGGGTGCCAGGTGTAAATGATAATGGGAGCCCTTTGATTGAACTTTGTATAGAAAGGGGTTTAGTTATAGGTAATACATATTTTAAGAAAAAGAGGATAAATAAGTATACAAGATATGATGTAGGGCGAAATGACAGTAGTTTGTTGGATTATGTATTGGTAGATAAAAGACTGTTGAGTAGACTTCAGGATGTACATGTTTATAGAGAGGCCACAGATATATCAGATCACTTTCTAGTTGTAGCTACACTGAGAGTAAAAGGTAGATGGGATACAAGGAGAATAGAAGCATCAGGGAAGAGAGAGGTGAAGGTTTATAAACTAAAAGAGGAGGCAGTTAGGGTAAGATATAAACAGCTATTGGAGGATAGATGGGCTAATGAGAGCATAGGCAATGGGGTCGAAGAGGAATGGGGTAGGTTTAAAAATGTAGTGTTAGAGTGTTCAGCAGAAGTTTGTGGTTACAGGAAAGTGGGTGCAGGAGGGAAGAGGAGCGATTGGTGGAATGATGATGTAAAGAGAGTAGTAAGGGAGAAAAAGTTAGCATATGAGAAGTTTTTACAAAGTAGAAGTGATGCAAGGAGGGAAGAGTATATGGAGAAAAAGAGAGAGGTTAAGAGAGTGGTGAAGCAATGTAAAAAGAGAGCAAATGAGAGAGTGGGTGAGATGTTATCAACAAATTTTGTTGAAAATAAGAAAAAGTTTTGGAGTGAGATTAACAAGTTAAGAAAGCCTAGAGAACAAATGGATTTGTCAGTTAAAAATAGGAGAGGAGAGTTATTAAATGGAGAGTTAGAGGTATTGGGAAGATGGAGGGAATATTTTGAGGAATTGTTAAATGTTGATGAAGATAGGGAAGCTGTGATTTCGTGTATAGGGCAAGGAGGAATAACATCTTATAGGAGTGAGAAAGAGCCAGTTGTGAGTGTGGGGGAAGTTCGTGAGGCAGTAGGTAAAATGAAAGGGGGTAAGGCAGCCGGGATTGATGGGATAAAGATAGAAATGTTAAAAGCAGGTGGGGATATAGTTTTGGAGTGGTTGGTGCAATTATTTAATAAATGTATGGAAGAGGGTAAGGTACCTAGGGATTGGCAGAGAGCATGCATAGTTCCTTTGTATAAATTCAAAGGGGATAAAAGAGAGTGCAAAAATTATAGGGGGATAAGTCTGTTGAGTGTACCTGGTAAAGTGTATGGTAGAGTTATAATTGAAAGAATTAAGAGTAAGACGGAGAATAGGATAGCAGATGAACAAGGAGGCTTTAGGAAAGGTAGGGGGTGTGTGGACCAGGTGTTTACAGTGAAACATATAAGTGAACAGTATTTAGATAAGGCTAAAGAGGTCTTTGTGGCATTTATGGATTTGGAAAAGGCGTATGACAGGGTGGATAGGGGGGCAATGTGGCAGATGTTGCAAGTGTATGGTGTAGGAGGTAGGTTACTGAAAGCAGTGAAGAGTTTTTACGAGGATAGTGAGGCTCAAGTTAGAGTATGTAGGAAAGAGGGAAAGTTTTTCCCAGTAAAAGTAGGCCTTAGACAAGGATGTGTGATGTCACAGTGGTTGTTTAATATATTTATAGATGGGGTTGTAAGAGAAGTAAATGCGAGGGTCTTGGCAAGAGGCGTGGAGTTAAAAGATAAAGAATCACACACAAAGTGGGAGTTGTCACAGCTGCTCTTTGCTGATGACACTGTGCTCTTGGGAGATTCTGAAGAGAAGTTGCAGAGATTGGTGGATGAATTTGGTAGGGTGTGCAAAAGAAGAAAATTAAAGGTGAATACAGGAAAGAGTAAGGTTATGAGGATAACAAAAAGATTAGGTGATGAAAGATTGAATATCAAATTGGAGGGAGAGAGTATGGAGGAGGTGAACGTATTCAGATATTTGGGAGTGGACGTGTCAGCGGATGGGTCTATGAAAGATGAGGTGAATCATAGAATTGATGAGGGAAAAAGAGTGAGTGGTGCACTTAGGAGTCTGTGGAGACAAAGAACTTTGTCCTTGGAGGCAAAGAGGGGAATGTATGAGAGTATAGTTTTACCAACGCTCTTATATGGGTGTGAAACGTGGGTGATGAATGTTGCAGCGAGGAGAAGGCTGGAGGCAGTGGAGATGTCATGTCTGAGGGCAATGTGTGGTGTGAATATAATGCAGAGAATTCGTAGTTTGGAAGTTAGGAGGAGGTGCGGGATTACCAAAACTGTTGTCCAGAGGGCTGAGGAAGGGTTGTTGAGGTGGTTCGGACATGTAGAGAGAATGGAGCGAAACAGAATGACTTCAAGAGTGTATCAGTCTGTAGTGGAAGGAAGGCGGGGTAGGGGTCGGCCTAGGAAAGGTTGGAGGGAGGGGGTAAAGGAGGTTTTGTGTGCGAGGGGCTTGGACTTCCAGCAGGCATGCATGAGCGTGTTTGATAGGAGTGAATGGAGACAAATGGTTTTTAATACTTGACGTGCTGTTGGAGTGTGAGCAAAGTAACATTTATGAAGGGATTCAGGGAAACCGGCAGGCCGGACTTGAGTCCTGGAGATGGGAAGTACAGTGCTTGCACTCTGAAGGAGGGGTGTTAATGTTGCAGTTTAAAAAGTGTAGTGTAAAGCACCCTTCTGGCAAGACAGTGATGGAGTGAATGATGGTGAAAGTTTTTCTTTTTCGGGCCACCCTGCCTTGGTGGGAATCGGCCAGTGTGATAATAAAAAAAAATAATATATATATATATATATATATATATATATATATATATATATATATATATATATATATATATATATATATATATATATACATATATATGTCGTGCCGAATAGGCAGAACTTGCGATCTTGGCTTAAATAGCAACGTTCATCTTGCCATATAGGACAAGTGAAAATTTGTGTATGCAATAATTTCGCCAAAATCATTCCGAACCTTACGAAAAAAATATATTTCACTGTGTTTGTTTAGTATTAAATTACTGTAAACAAATCTAAAATATATTTAGATGGGTTAGGCTAAAATAAATTGCTCTTGTTATAATAAGGTTAGGTAAGTTTTCTAAGATTCTTTTGGTGCAAAATTAGTTTTTTTTACATTAACATTAATGAAAAAAATATATCTTTAAACGTATAAAATAAAATTTCAGAAAGGACTTAATTTTAAATGAGTTCTTGCTAATTGACCAGTTTTACATATTCGGCACCACATATATATATATATATATATATATATATATATATATATATATATATATATATATATATATATATATATATATATATATATATATATATATATATGCAAGGAATTCGCAAGAGAAGGCGAAATATACACAAACACTGATCTCTGGCTGAAGGAGACTCTAACCTGCGAACCTTGGAACAAGGTACGCAGTGCATTACCATTCTCACCTCACTGGACCAATACCTTGGCGTCCAACTTGCGCTAGACGTTGATCCAAGGCAGCCAGCTTTCAGGGAGAAGGCTTACAGATTTTCATCTCATCCCCTGCATGCATCAGCCTTACTAGAGATTTTAACAATGTGTGAGTTAAAAATCACAATAAAAGACGTGACTGCAAGTACGTAAAATTGCCACATCTAAAACAGAAAGTAAAACCTCAGCGCTTTCATGTGTATACACACACAATAGGAAGAAGAAGCAAGAGTAACACATTTGAAATGTTGAACACCGATGTGACACCTCACTCAGAGAAGGTGAAAACACCTCACCATAACCTGTGCGATGCATACAGTTGTCCAACACCAAGTTGAAAGTTAAGTGTTCATCCCAAAAGAGAGAGAATATTCATCATGGCACCAAGGCACCGGATGACAAGGATAAGAGAAGGCATGAAAAGAGAGGGGGGAAAGAGTGTGGGGAAAAAAAGAGGAAGGCAGAGAAAAAAATGACTTCCAAAGACAACTTTCCTCCTCCCTGGCTCAAAACTTTCAAGACAACAATACTGATAACCCAGAGCACCAGGGAGAGTATGTAGCCAGACTACTACAAGTATTTACCACTCTGGTCATGAAGTAAAAGTTACGACTGGGTGTTATCACCCCTCACGTCATTAATAATAACACACTACACTAGTGTGTATCCAAACACTCTCCCCGCGCTGATTTAATCGCTTTAGAGCATTAACAAGTATAGGAAATTTTCCGCGGTTAATTGAATATTCATCATATTAAGATATGAAGCCGATAGGACCCTTGGCTGCCAGAGGTATATTCCTGTATGACGTTGAGGCCCAGGTCATGTGTGTGTGTGTGCGTGTGCGTGTGTGTGTGTGTGTGTGTGTGTGTGTGTGTGTGTGTGTGTGTGTGTGTGTGTGTGTGTGTGTGTGTGTGTGTGTGTGTGTGTGTGTGTGTGTACTCACCTAGTTGTACTCACCTAGTTGAGGTTGCGGGGGTCGAGTACGAGCTCCTGGCCCCGCCTCTTCACTGATCGCTACTAGGTCACTCTCTCTGAGCCGTGAGCTTTATCATAATTCTGCTTAAAGCTATGTATGGATCCTGCCTCCACTACATCGCTTCCCAAACTATTCCACTTACTGACTACTCTGTGGCTGAAGAAATACTTCCTAACATCCCTGTGATTCATCTGTGTCTTCAGCTTCCAACTGTGTCCCCTTGTTAGTGTGTGTGTGTGTGTGTGTGTGTGTGTGTGTGTGTGTGTGTGTGTGTGTGTGTGTGTGTGTGTGTGTGTCTGTGGGAGTACGTGAATATCTGAAAAAATAGCGTTTCTCGTGTACATATGAAAAATGAAGTATTCTTTGGGTATATTAATGGAAAAAATACAAAAATCTTCAAGAATATACTAGAAATATATCGATTTTTCTCGGGTATACATAAAAAATAAAGAACACTACTTGTATATATTTGAATATATATATATATATATATATATATATATATATATATGTATATATATATATATGTATATATATATATATATATATATATGTATATATATATATATATATATATATTTATTTTATTATCACACCGGCCGATTCCCACCAAGGCAGGGTGGCCCGAAAAAGAAAAACTTTCACCATCATTCACTCCATCACTGTCTTGCCAGAAGGGTGCTTTACACTACAGTTTTTAAACTGCAACATTAACACCCCTCCTTCAGAGTGCAGGCACTGTACTTCCCATCTCCAGGACTCAAGTCCGGCCTGCCGGTTTCCCTGAATCCCTTCATAAATGTTACTTTGATCACACTCCAACAGCACGTCAAGTATTAAAAACCATTTGTCTCCATTCACTCCTATCAAACACGCTCACGCATGCCTGCTGGAAGTCCAAGCCCCTCGCACACAAAACCTCCTTTACCCCCTCCCTCCAACCCTTCCTAGGCCGACCCCTACCCCGCCTTCCTTCCACTACAGACATATATATATATATATATATATATATGTTGATAAATTAGACAAATGTGCAACTCTTGGGTATCTTTATTGAGGAAACGTTTCGCCACACAGTGGCTTCATCAGTCCATACACAGGAGAAGCTTGAAGAATAGTAGGAGAATGAGGTAATCAGTCCCTCAACCTTGAGTCGATGTGGTCAGTCCATCAATCTTGAGTAGAATACTCAACCACCCAGGGAAGTACTACCGTCCTGCCAGATGACTGTGAAACAGAAACCTGTAACTGTTTTGCATGATGGTAGGATTGCTGGTTTCTTTTTCTGTCTCATAAACACGCTAGATAACAGGGATATCTTCCTACTCCTACTTACACTTCGGTCACACTTCACAGACACGCACATGCATATATATATACATACATCTAGGTTTTTCTCCTTTTTCTAAATAGCTCTTGTTCTTCTTTATTTCTTCTATTGTCCATGGGGAAGTGGAAAAGAATCTTTCCTCCGTAAGCCATGCGTGTCGTATAAGGCGACTAAAATGCCGGGAGCAATGGGCTAGTAACCCCTTCTCCTGTAAACACCTACTAAAAAAGAGAAGAAGAAAAACTTTATAAAACTGGGATGCTTAAATGTGCGTGGATGTAGTGCGGATGACAAGAAACAGATGATTGCTGATGTTATGAATGAAAAGAAGTTGGATGTCCTGGCCCTAAGCGAAACAAAGCTGAAGGGGGTAGGAGAGTTTCAGTGGGGGGAAATAAATGGGATTAAATCTGGAGTATCTGAGACAGTTAGAGCAAAGGAAGGGGTAGCAGTAATGTTAAATGATCAGTTATGGAAGGAGAAAAGAGAATATGAATGTGTAAATTCAAGAATTATGTGGATTAAAGTAAAGGTTGGATGCGAGAAGTGGGTCATAATAAGCGTGTATGCACCTGGAGAAGAGAGGAATGCAGAGGAGAGAGAGAGATTTTGGGAGATGTTAAGTGAATGTATAGGAGCCTTTGAACCAAGTGAGAGAGTAATTGTGGTAGGGGACCTGAATGCTAAAGTAGGAGAAACTTTTAGAGAGGGTGTGGTAGGTAAGTTTGGAGTGCCAGGTGTAAATGATAATGGGAGCCCTTTGATTGAACTTTGTATAGAAAGGGGTTTAGTTATAGGTAATACATATTTTAAGAAAAAGAGGATAAATAAGTATACAAGATATGATGTAGGGCGAAATGACAGTAGTTTGTTGGATTATGTATTGGTAGATAAAAGACTGTTGAGTAGACTTCAGGATGTACATGTTTATAGAGGGGCCACAGATATATCAGATCACTTTCTAGTTGTAGCTACACTGAGAGTAAAAGGTAGATGGGATACAAGGAGAATAGAAGCATCAGGGAAGAGAGAGGTGAAGGTTTATAAACTAAAAGAGGAGGCAGTTAGGGTAAGATATAAACAGCTATTGGAGGATAGATGGGCTAATGAGAGCATAGGCAATGGGGTCGAAGAGGTATGGGGTAGGTTTAAAAATGTAGTGTTAGAGTGTTCAGCAGAAGTTTGTGGTTACAGGAAAGTGGGTGCGGGAGGGAAGAGGAGCGATTGGTGGAATGATGATGTAAAGAGAGTAGTAAGGGAGAAAAAGTTAGCATATGAGAAGTTTTTACAAAGTAGAAGTGATGCAAGGAGGGAAGAGTATATGGAGAAAAAGAGAGAGGTTAAGAGAGTGGTGAAGCAATGTAAAAAGAGAGCAAATGAGAGAGTGGGTGAGATGTTATCAACAAATTTTGTTGAAAATAAGAAAAAGTTTTGGAGTGAGATTAACAAGTTAAGAAAGCCTAGAGAACAAATGGATTTGTCAGTTAAAAATAGGAGAGGAGAGTTATTAAATGGAGAGTTAGAGGTATTGGGAAGATGGAGGGAATATTTTGAGGAATTGTTAAATGTTGATGAAGATAGGGAAGCTGTGATTTCGTGTATAGGGCAAGGAGGAATATCATCTTGTAGGAGTGAGGAAGAGCCAGTTGTGAGTGTGGGGGAAGTTCGTGAGGCAGTAGGTAAAATGAAAGGGGGTAAGGCAGCCGGGATTGATGGGATAAAGATAGAAATGTTAAAAGCAGGTGGGGATATAGTTTTGGAGTGGTTGGTGCAATTATTTAATAAATGTATGGAAGAGGGTAAGGTACCTAGGGATTGGCAGAGAGCATGCATAGTTCCTTTGTATAAAGGCAAAGGGGATAAAAGAGAGTGCAAAAATTATAGGGGGATAAGTCTGCTGAGTATGCCTGGTAAAGTGTATGGTAGAGTTATTATTGAAAGAATTAAGAGTAAGACGGAGAATAGGATAGCAGATGAACAAGGAGGCTTTAGGAAAGGTAGGGGGTGTGTGGACCAGGTGTTTACAGTGAAATATATAAGTGAACAGTATTTAGATAAGGCTAAAGAGGTCTTTGTGGCATTTATGGATTTGGAAAAGGCGTATGACAGGGTGGATAGGGGGGCAATGTGGCAGATGTTGCAAGTATATGGTGTAGGAGGTAGGTTACTGAAAGCAGTGAAGAGTTTTTACGAGGATAGTGAGGCTCAAGTTAGAGTATGTAGGAAAGAGGGAAATTATTTCCCAGTAAAAGTAGGCCTTAGACAAGGATGTGTGATGTCACCGTGGTTGTTTAATATATTTATAGATGGGGTTGTAAGAGAAGTAAATGCGAGGGTCTTGACAAGAGGCGTGGAGTTAAAAGATAAAGAATCACACACAAAGTGGGAGTTGTCACAGCTGCTCTTTGCTGATGACACTGTGCTCTTGGGAGATTCTGAAGAGAAGTTGCAGAGATTGGTGGATGAATTTGGTAGGGTGTGCAAAAGAAGAAAATTAAAGGTGAATACTGGAAAGAGTAAGGTTATGAGGATAACAAAAAGATTAGGTGATGAAAGATTGAATATCAGATTGGAGGGAGAGAGTATGGAGGAGGTGAATGTATTCAGATATTTGGGAGTGGACGTGTCAGCGGATGGGTCAATGAAAGATGAGGTGAATCATAGAATTGATGAGGGAAAAAGAGTGAGTGGTGCACTTAGGAGTCTGTGGAGACAAAGAACTTTGTCCTTGGAGGCAAAGAGGGGAATGTATGAGAGTATAGTTTTACCAACGCTTTTATATGGGTGTGAAGCATGGGTGATGAATGTTGCAGCGAGGAGAAGGCTGGAGGCAGTGGAGATGTCATGTCTGAGGGCAATGTGTGGCGTGAATATAATGCAGAGAATTCGTAGTTTGGAAGTTAGGAGGAGGTGCGGGATTACCAAAACTGTTGTCCAGAGGGCTGAGGAAGGGTTGTTGAGGTGGTTTGGACATGTAGAGAGAATGGAGCGAAACAGAATGACTTCAAGAGTGTATCAGTCTGTAGTGGAAGGAAGGCGGGGTAGGGGTCGGCCTAGGAAAGGTTGGAGAGAGGGGGTAAAGGAGGTTTTGTGTGCGAGGGGCTTGGACTTCCAGCAGGTATGCATGAGCGTGTTTGATAGGAGTGAATGGAGACAAATGGTTTTTAATACTTGACGTGCTGTTGGAGTGTGAGCAAAGTAACATTTATGAAGGGGTTCAGGGAAACCGGCAGGCCGGACTTGAGTCCTGGAGATGGGAAGTACAGTGCCTGCACTCTGAAGGAGGGGTGTTAATGTTGCAGTTTAAAAACTGTAGTGTAAAGCACCCTTCTGGCAAGACAGTGATGGAGTGAATGATGGTGAAAGTTTTTCTTTTTCGGGCCACCCTGCCTTGGTGGGAATCGGCCAGTGTGATAATAAAATAATAAAAGAAAATATATATATATATATATATATATATATATATATATATATATATATATATATATATATATATATATATATATATATATATATATATATATATATAAAATGTCGTACCGAATAGGCAGAACTTGCCATCTTGGCTTAAATAGCAACGCTCATCTTGCCATATAGGACAAGCGAAAATTTATATATGGAATATTTTCGCCAAAATCATTCTGAACCTCACGAAAAATATATATTTCACTGTGTTTGTTTAGTATTAAATTATTGTAAACAAATCTAAAATATATTTTGTTGGGTTAGGCTAAAATAAATTGCTCTTGTTATAATAAGGTTAGGTAAGTTTTCTAAGATTATTTTGGTGCAAAATTAAAAATTTTTACATTAAGATTAATGAAAAAAATATATCTTTAAACGAATAAGAGAAAATTTTAGAAAGGACTTAATTTTAAATGAGTTCTTGCTAATTGACCAGTTTTACATATTCGGCACGACATATATATATATATATATATATATATATATATATATATATATATATATATATATATATATATATATATATATATATACATATATATATATATATATATATATATATATATATATATATATATATATATATATATATATATATATATATATATATATATAATATGAATATTTTAGAGGAATCGAACCCACTACAGGGGAGACTTACAAGACTTCCCAAGTGACGCTCTTCACCAATCAGCCACAAATGTCTCAAAAGCTAGTCAGCCTGGTGTACAAGCCATATTTCTTTGCCTGCCCCGGCACA
Source organism: Cherax quadricarinatus (assembly GCF_038502225.1). Taxonomy (NCBI): domain Eukaryota; kingdom Metazoa; phylum Arthropoda; class Malacostraca; order Decapoda; family Parastacidae; genus Cherax; species Cherax quadricarinatus. The sequence goes on along the minus strand of NC_091310.1, from coordinate 34,018,618 downwards.
CCAATGAGCCTCTAGTATAATTTCAAGCTATTTCACTTTCCACCTGTCAGTTCAGACTTTATAAGCGATTTTATATACCAATGCACCACGCAGAAACAAGCTGGTATATACAGAGAAAGATCGCAGTCAGCAGGATTCGAACCCAGTACAGGGAGACTGGCGAGGCTCCGAAAGTGATGCTCTGATGCGCCCGAGCTGGGAAAGAAACATGGCTTGTAAACCAGGCTGCCCAGGTTTTGAGGCATCACTTTGGAAAAGTTTAATTTTTAAGGGAGTTCGGTCTATTCGGAAAGTTCGGCTTATTTAGTAAGACACACACACACACGTACACACACACACACACACACACATACACACACACACACACACACACACACACACACACACACACACACACACACACACACACACACACACACATACACAAACACAGATGTATAAATCTCAGTGTATGTGTACTGAGAGTGTACCCTAATGCCTAATTCCTAATTGTCTGCTGGTGAAAAGGTTACCGTGCAGCCTTAATGACCATCGTGTAGTCGATAGGTTTTAAACCCCCCTTCTAAACCAAGGAAGGTCATTTAATGAACGGTGGTACATCTCCTTCAAAAGACCAGTGTTTATGTAAGCAAACTTTATAGATCAATAGTTCAGAGAACCGACATGTTGATAAATTAGACACATGTGCAACTCTTGGGTATCTTTATTGAGGAAACGTTTCGCCACACAGTGGCTTCACCAGTCCATACAAAGGAGAATCTTGAAGAACAGGAGGAGAATGAGGTAATCAGTCCCTCAGCCTTGAGCCGATGTGGTCAGTCCATCAATCTTGAATAGAATACGGCATAAGTGCGGAGAAGGAGCTTATAAACCGTAGGCAGGAGAGGTGCAGCAGTCATAGGTGGTATCACATTTGTTCAATGTGGAAGTAGGTCGTGCCCAAGGGTTAGGCAAGCGAAGAATTCCAAAATATTAAGATCCCAAGAAGTTGCAGTGTCTGACAGGATTGTAGATCAATGGTTCAGAGAACCGACACGTTGATAAATTAGGCACATGTGCAACTCTTGGGTATCTTTATTGAGGAAACGTTTCGCCACACAGTGGCTTCATCAGTCCATACAAAGGAGAATCTTTGTATGGACTGCCTACGGTTTATAAGCTCCTTCTCCGCACTTATGCCGTATTCTATTCAAGATTGATGGACTGACCACATCGACTCAAGGCTGAGGGACTGATTACCTCATTCTCCTCCTGTTCTTGAAGATTCTCCTTTGTATGAGGCGAAACTTTTCCTCAATAAAGATACCCAAGAGTTGCACATGTGTCTAATTTATCAAGGAAACTTTAGTTGTAAAGCTTTGCTTTGCAAGAACGTTATCGAGTCTATTGTTGTCGGCTCTTGTTGTATTGTCAGAGTTCTTTGTTGTATGGTCAAAGGTCTTTTGTTGTATTGCCAGATGCCAGTGTTGTATTGCTGGAGGTTTCTTTATTGTATTGTTAGAAGCCTTTATTGTATTGTCATAGATTTTTGATGGATTGTTATAGGTCTTTATTGAATTGTCATATATTTTATTTGAATTGTCAGAGGTCTTTTTCTATAATTGACGTCTTTGTTGTAGTGTCAACGTTAAACCCGTTTAGATTGTTCAGTGCAAGGAGTGGTGTAGGCTCGATCCTCCAGTCGTTAATGCAGTTATTATTTCAGGTTACACTACGATTGGTATACAGAGCAGCCAAAAATCTTTATGTGACCGTTGTGCATTTAGAGCTTCTCCATAAATATAATAAAAATAACAGTAACAATAATAATATTGCCAACAACAATAATAATAATAATAATAATAATAATAATAATAATAATAATAATAATAATAATAATAATAACATGCAACATGTATTGACTCGAAATTCAAATAATAAGTGACATGTGATATGTAATTCGTAAATGATTCGAATTGCATTTAGTTTCATATCAATATGTTTTATTATGATAGATATCTGTACATATACATGTACATATATAATATATATATATATATATATATATATATATATATATATATATATATATATATATATATATATATATATATATATATATATATATGTATTTATTTATTTATTAAGTTAGTTATTTATAAGTTGAGAGCCACACCTACTTAATTTCATAGTCCTGTGTATTTTGTTCCATTGTCCTGTGTATTGCATTCACTAGTCTTGTGTTGTATATTCCATCGTGCTGAGTCACTGAGGTTAGTACGATCTGATAATAGTTGTTGTCTCAGGAGACCAAACATGAATACTCAGTCACCAGGCCTTTATTGATCTTAATAAAGATGAAGATGTATCTGTAGAGTTGAAACAGCAATTAAGTGTACTGTAATCTATTGGAGAAGTACGATATATATTCTTGTTAACATTTAAACCCACGTAGACGATATTGTTGTTATTGATAATGCTGGTGAAGTTATTGTTGGTATTCTGTTGTTGATGTTTTTGTAACTGTTATTATTTGCATATGATTACTGGTTCATCGGTACCCCCTTCCCTCAGCCTTGAAGAAGTCGATATTCTACCCCATTAACATTAAATTTTCAACATAGAAATTACTTACATGACTGCCTAGAAGTCACATAGGTAATTTCTTTTATATTCAAATTTCCCCATCCATTCCCTCAAAAAAAGATTCTATATTGTATCAGCAGAAAACGAGGCACGTAAATATTTAATTCACCTCGGAAGCCAAAAGAGAGAGAAAGCTCTACTTCTGTTTCACAAATAATATTTGTGGATTGACTCTCTGGTTTCCTGGTGCTAAAGGTAACCAAGACCTTCAGGTTTATTTACCAAATATAATTTCAATCCAGCTGAGTGTAACACAGGTATAATTGCTTCAACATCAATAAAAAAGAGTGACTCATTTGGGGCGGGTTACGTGTTCTTGCAAAAAATAATTTGGCTTTGGATCAAATATAACAAAAAATGAGCATATGGTTAAAATTTTTGTGCTACCCGGGGATAGTAAGCTCTTCGTTCATTCTTTGGCTATCACTTAGCCAAGATCAATATTGTCCATGTGGTCTGCCCCTCTAGTTAGTGGCCAGACCCAACGGGACATGTACTAACTGACCGAGTCTCACGCCCATCCACAGTTCCAAGCAGAAAATTTAAAATCAATGCAGTTCTGTTCCTGCATAAATCTGTGAGGTTAGGCGACGTTAGGTAAGATTAGTCAGGAAACAGGACAGTTGTTTTCTGACTTAGATCTTAGGCATACGATGACCCTCCACCGGAGCTTCAGGTCATCTGGCCAAAGTCTTCTGCTGGACCGGTCCACCCCTTTAGATACTAAAATTAGTCAGTCAGTAAGGGTCATTCCTTCTGCTAATAACAAGACACCCAAGCTATCTAACTTACCCTAACCTAACTACAAGGTGCAAAGTGTGTTTATTCTCGTAGCTGGGCAAAATAACTCACCTAACGAACAGGATTAGAGGTTGAATTTGCGAATTTCAAAGAAAAACAATAAATGGGAGATAAGCGAAAGTGCAAAAATAAAGAGAGAAAGTGATAAATGAAAAACATTGATAAACACCCGACGACAATCTGGTTATATCATAAACATTTGACCACTTCCAAGCTAAGGTTACCAGGTCACTAAATATTCATTACTTAATCAATTAACGGGAGAGCAAATGTCAAACTGACCAGATTTACTCATTATAACAATAACTGTGGCTCAGGATTTACGTGTCATCAGGAAACTGTACAAACGCATCCTCTGTATATATAATAAGACCATAATGCTTCTGGGAGCGTCTCACGTGTATTTCGTCTTGGTATAAATGTATAATATGTCCAGAATTAAGATACAGAATATAATGCGTACCAAAGTCGGGTATTACCGGTGTCAGTGGCCAACTGAAAATTTTATAAATTATTAAAAAGTGAGGATAGATTTTTTACAAACTAATAATATATATATATATATATATATATATATATATATATATATATATATATATATATATATATATATATATATATATATATATATATACAGTTAAAAACTGTAGTGTAAAGCACCCTTCTGGCAAGACAGTGATGGAGTGAATGATGGTGAAAGTTTTTCTTTTTCGGGCCACCCTGCCTTGGTGGGAATCGGCCGGTGTGATAATAATAAAAAATAAATATATATATCTATATATATATATATATATATATATATATATCTATATATATATATATATCTATATATATATCTATATATATATATATATATATATATATGTATGTATATCGTGTTATAGTGTGACTTCCCAACTATTGTTTGGGGACCATGAAATTGACTCATGTGAGGGCGTGCAACAGGGCGACCCTCTCGCCCCCTTTCTATTCTGTTTGGTCATCAAGGAAGTCACAGAAGCACTCTCCAGTGAGCTCAATATCTGGTTCCAGGATGATGGTACCCTAGCTGGCACAACAGAATCTCTCCTAGAAGACATCAGTAAATTTAAAGACATGGGAGAAAGCCTGGGCCTATCTTTAAACCCCACCAAATGCGAAATAATTTCTACCAATCGACAGATGATCCAGAATATTAGCGCCATTTTACCAGGAGCACGAGCCATTGATCCAGCCAATAGCACTCTCCTTGATGTTCTTCTTGGGTCCAATGCCATCGATCTGATCCTAGAAAAAAAAGTCTCAGACCTCTGGACAATGGAAAGCAGGACGAAAGACACTGACACACATGATGCCTTCTACCTACTCACCAGGAGCTTGTCAATCCCAAAACTTACTTACTTTCTGAGATGCTCCCCAGCCTTCAGCAGTCCAAAACTCAAGGAATATGACTCTCTCCTTAAGACCATGCTAGAGAGTGTATTGAATCTTTCCTTTCAAGATGGACAGTGGTTGCAAGCCTCACTTCCGGTCAGGCTTGGTGGGCTGGGAGTACGCAGATCCTCCCAGATTGCTCTACCAGCTTTCCTATCCTCTTCCGTAGCATCAAACGGGTTGATAAGACAAATTCTTCCTGACAACCTCAGTGTCTCAGCAGGAATACAGGACCCTAGCTATGCCAGTGCCATCACCGAATGGGAGAATCTTGCTGCTCCAGCACCAAACCCTAATGCAGCACTGGCTCACAAACAGTCAAGCTGGGATGACCCGATCGCTGAAAAGGTGCTTGCCAGCATGCTCAGGGCTGCAACATCAGATAGGGAGACTGCCCATCTCCAGGCTGTGAGTGCACATCACTCCAGGGAATTCCTCCAAACAGTTCCCATATTGGCAATGGGAACGCGACTCGACCAAGTGGCTCTGCGTCTTGCTGCCCCAATTCACACAGAATATACGTGTATTTGGAGCGAAACGCAAGAAGACCAATACGGTCTACAAGGTCTTAACTGTTCCAAAACCAAGGGCTGGCATGCAAGACACAATGAGGTCAAGGACATCATAAAGAGAGCCCTTGCTACAGCTGGATGCCCAGCCGAGAGGGAGCCCCGATCACTAGCAGCCAACAATATCCACAACTCAGCAAACCGCCCCTAGGGGATCACCATCTATCCTTGGAAGAATGGCAAGCTCTTAGCATGGGACTACACCTGTGTATCCACACTGGCTGACACCTATATCCATCACAGTGTGGGGCGACAGGGAGGAGCTGCTGACCACAGGGAGGAATACAAGATCAGCAAGTACAGGGACATAAGCCAACAGTATAAATTTGTCCCAGTGGGATCAGAGACCTTGGGATCATGCAGAAAAATGCCACACGTTTCCTTAAAGAATTGGGCTCCAGACTCATCGACACCGCCAGGGACCCAAGGGTAGCTGCTTTCATGTTCCAGCGCCTCAGCGTAGCCATCCAGAGGGGAAATGCTTGCTGCATACTTGGCTCGCGTCCGGCATCGGAGGAAACCGGAGGAAATTCATGATCTTTAATACATTGTACCATTGTATTCATGTTTGTGTTTTCTGTAAATGTATTCTGTTTATTAATAAATGTTCACATAGAATATAAAATATAGGGGGAGGTAGGAGAAGAAAATATTCAAACAGCTCAGGGGAGAATCTTGAATTTTCCCTGAGGTACGCTTATTGTCTTCTCTGAGGATGAGGGTCCCCAGTCCAGCTATAGAGGTGATACTTCCCTAAATATTATTAAATCAAAATCAGGCAAATATACATACAGATATATATATATATATATATATATATATATATATATATATATATATATATATATATATATATATATATATATATATATATATATATATATATATATATATAAATATATATTAGGAGAAGGTGTGGAGTTAATAAAAGTATTAGTCAGAGGGCAGAAGAGGGGTTGTTGAGGTGGTTTGGTCATTTAGAGAGAATGGATCAAAGTAGAATGACATGGAAAGCATATAAATCTATAGGGGAAGGAAGGCGGGGTAGGGGTCGTCCTCGAAAGGGTTGGAGAGAGGGGGTAAAGGAGGTCTTGTGGGAAAGGGGCTTGGACTTCCAGCAAGCGTGCGTGAGCGTGTTAGATAGGAGTGAATGGAGACGAATGGTACTTGGGACCTGACGATCTGTTGGAGTGTGACAAGGGTAATATTTAGTGAAGGGATTCAGGGAAACCGGTTATTTTCATATAGTCGGACTTGAGTCCTGGAAATGGGAAGTACAATGCCTGCACTTTAAAGAAGGGGTTTGGGATATTGGCAGTTTGGAGGGATATGTTGTGTATCTTTATATGTGTATGCTTCTAGACTGTTGTATTCTGAGCACCTCTGCAAAAACAGTGATAATGTGCGAGTGTGGTAAAAGTGTTGAATGATGATGAAAGTATTTTCTTTTTGGGGATTTTCTTTCTTTTTTGGGTCACCCTGCCTCGGTGGGAGACGGCCGACTTGTTGAATATATAATATATATATATATATATATATATATATATATATATATATATATATATATATATATATATATATATATATATATATATATATATATATATGTCGTGCCGAATAGGCAGAACTTGCAATCTTGGATTAAATAGCAACGCTCATCTTGCCATATAGGACAAGTGAAAATTTGTGTATGCAATAATTTCGCCAAAATCATTCTGAACCTAACGAAAAAAATATATTTCACTGTGTTTGTTTAGTATTAAATGATTGTAAACAAACCTAAAAAATATTTAGTTTGGTTAGGCTAAAATAAATTGTTTTTGTTATAATAAGGTTAGATTCTTTTGGAGCAAAATTAAAAATTTTTACATTAACATTAATGAAAAAAATATATCTTTAAACGTATAAGAGAAAATTTTAGAAAGGACTTAATTTTAAATGAGTTCTTGCTAATTGACCACTTTTACATATTCGGCACGATATATATATATATATATATATATATATATATATATATATATATATATATATATATACAAAGAATTCGCGAGAGCAGGCGAAATATACACAAACACTGATCTCTGGCTGAAGGAGACTCGAACCTACGAACCTTAGGACAAGGTACGCAGTGCTTTACCAATCTACCCACACTGGACAATACTTTGGCGTGTAACTTGCGCTACACGTTTGATCCAAGGCAGCCAGCTTTCAGGGAGAAGGCTTACAGCTTTTCATCTCATCTCCTGCATGCATCAGCCTTACATTGTTCAAATCTCTAGTAAAGCTGATGCATGCAGGGGATGAGATGAAAAGCTGTAAGCCTTCTCCCTGAAAGCTGGCTTCCTTGGATCAAACGTGTAGCGCAAGTTACACGCCAAGGTATTGTCCAGTGTGGTGAGATTGGTAAAGCACTGCGTACCTTGGCCTAAGGTTCGTAGGTTCGAGTCTCCTTCAGCCAGAGATCAGTGTTTATATATATATATATATATATATATATATATATATATATATATATATATCTGCTTTTTATGTGCTCTTATGATAATTCATTTGGTCACAGCAAAGATATAGAAATACAGAGACTTTGAAGCACAAACAGCGAAACGAAAAGAACAACTGTTTAGTAAACGAAAAGGAGCTGCTTAGAAAACGGTGACAGAAAACCACTTCGTAACATACCTTGATAAAAAATTCATTTATATTTTTGCAAATTTGCCTGTGTCGTGCCCAGTCGCAGCTGGTAATTTGGGTGCAGTCAAATTCAGGTTTAATGAAAGGCTTCGAGAGGGAGAAAGGTAAGATTCTCCGTTACCTGAAGAGGGAGTGTGGTTATTTGTATCTGGCGCAAGAAGGGTTGCTAGCCCAAGTTGGCAATAAAATGTTGCTCGTAAGATATAAGTAATGTTTATGGTATGACTTAAATCATGGTTTAAGCAAGATGTAGCTATTGTTTATAGGAAAATGTAACTAATGTTTATGATATGATGCAAATCATATAGTAAGACGTAGCTAATGTTTATGGTAAAATATAACTCATGTTTATGGTTTTAGTAAGATGAAAGTAATACTTTCGGTAAAGTGAAAGTAATATTTTTGGTAAGATGTGATCGATACCATGCCTAACCCTTCTAGGGTAGGGTAGGTGCCTGAGCCCGAGCCTTTAGCTCATAAGACTGTCATTCCCATTTGCCCCCTTGGGGCGGGGATGGCAGACTAGAGAGGCCTAGCTTGTGGCTAGGCCTGGGGACAGTTGGTCCCAAAGATGAGGAGGTACTTGTGCCTCCTCCCATGGGAGACTTAGGTCTCAGACACTCCCTAAAGAGGGAGCCAAGGCCGGGCCACCACTTGGAAAAGGCCCGGGCCGGGAGAATACCGGCTAATCTTTAATAATAATAATAATAATTGGTAAGATTAAAGTAATATTTTTGGTAAAATGAAAGTAATACTTTTGGAAAGATGCAACTAATGTTTTAATAAGCTGTAACTAATGTTTATATTAAGATGTAACTAATATTGATAATAAGATGTAACTAATGAAAACAATAAGATGTAGCTAATGTTTATGAAATACAACGCAAGAGGTATATTTCTGCGAATCTACGCTGAGAGTTTATTTAAGTCACTGGTTTAGGAATTAGAATATTCTGGTGGTGAAGAGGTTACGCGTAACCTTAATGATCCTCGTGTAGTTGATAGGCTTTAATCCCCCATTAACCAGCCAACCACCCATCCTTGTTCGCTGAAACACGAGACCTCTTTATTTTAACGGGCATCGAAAGACTGAAGTCTATTTAAATGCCCTGACAGACTGTGGTATATTTCTCCTCTGTCTACTATCTTGTAAGACTGTACTTCACTCTCCCTGTATTGAAAGTGAATGTGAAGAAACGTGAATTAATGTTATTTCATTCACTGGGGAGCGCTTTACCCTCGGGCATCATACGGTGCTTGGGGAAATGGGGAGCATTCGGGTTCGACCCACCGAAGGGTAAAGCACGTGCAGTTCTTTGGCTCAAGAGAAGTTCGTTGGTATCAAGGAAAATCCCTTGAGACATATGTCAAGGGGAAGCTTTATAATAAATTCTAAGTACATTTGCAATAATTTAACCATTAATTTTAACACATGTATGATTCAAACACGCACACACACGCACGCACACACACACACACACACACACACACACACACACACACACACACACACACACACACACGCACACACACACACCCACACACACACACACACACACACACACACACACACACACACACACACACACACACACACGCACGCACACGCGCGCACACACACACACACACACACACACACACACACGCTCGCACGCACACACAGACACACACTCTCACTCTCACACAGACACACACACCCACACACACACACACACACACACACACACACACACATGCACACACACACACACACATACACACACACACACATACACACTCGATATATATATATATATATATATATATATATATATATATATATATATATATATATATATATATATATATATATATATATATACATAGAGATACCTGGAGAGGGTTGGAGCAGAGAAAACGGAGTTGGTCAGTCTGATAACTAACTCTTTGAGGGATATATGTCACATAATCTCTCTGTCGAATGGCTAAATTCCTCAGTAAATTATTCAAAAAGTAGAGCATAAGAAAGGAGTTCATCACAAAAATGATCTGAGTGACTGAACGTAACTTTGGAGTTCCTCAACTGAACGGCAACAACTAAACGTGACGAACTATTCCTCAGTGCGATATCTAAATCAATGAGTATAGAAAAAAGAAAAAACTTCCTCAAGGAAGTATCTAAAAAAAATATTAGGGAACGGGACGAAAAAAAATTTCAGTGAGATATCCGGATAAATGAACGAAGCCAGGGAGTGCCTTAAAAACTCCCACCCGGCTAAATCTCTTTTTATATATTTTACATGAACGTCCCCGAAACGGGACCGACATCTAAAAACGCCTAGTTAGCGGATGACTCGAAATTAGGAAAATACGCCGCATTTATCACTGACTGGGGAGGCTTTCATGGGATCTGGAAAGGTTAACGCAGTGCTCGGACATGTGCAAAATTCACTGTACAATGGTGTGTGTGTATATATATATATATATATATATATATATATATATATATATATATGTATATATATATTATATTTATATATATATATATATGTATATATATATAATATGTATATATATATGTATATATATAATATGTATATATATATGTATATATATACATATTATATATATACATATATATATACATATTATATATATATACATATATATATATATATATATATATATATTTATATATGTATATACATATATATATATATATATGTATATACATATATAAATATATATAATATATATATATATATATATATATATATATATATATATATATATATATATATATATATATATATATATATATATATATATATATATATATATTTTTATATATGTATATATATATATATATATATATATATATATATATATATATATATATATATATATATATATATATATATATATATATGTATATATATATATTGCATTTATGGATTTAGAAAAGGCATATGATAGAGTGGATAGAGGAGCAATGTGGCAGATGTTGCAAGTTTATGGAATAGGTGGTAAGTTACTAAATGCTGTAAAGAGCTTTTATGAGGATAGTGAGGCTCAGGTTAGGGTGTGTAGAAGAGAGGGAGAATACTTCCCGGTAAAAGTAGGTCTTAGACAGGGATGTGCAATGTCACCATGGTTGTTTAATATATTTATAGATGGGGTTGTAAAAGAAGTAAATGCTACGGTGTTCGGGAGAGGGGTAGGATTAAATTATGGCGAATCAAATTCAAAATGGGAATTGACACAGTTACTTTTTGCTGATGATACTGTGCTTATGGGAGATTCTAAAGAAAAATTGCAAAGGTTAGTGGATGAGTTTGAGAATGTGTGTAAAGGTAGAAAGTTGAAAGTGAACATAGAAAAGAGTAAGGTGATGAGGGTATCAAATGATTTAGATAAAGAAAAATTGGATATCAAATTGGGGAGGAGGAGTATGGAAGAAGTGAATGTTTTCAGATACTTGGGAGTTGACGTGTCGGCGGATGGATTTATGAAGGATGAGGTTAATCATAGAATTGATGAGGGAAAAAAGGTGAGTGGTGCGTTGAGGTATACGTGGAGTCAAAAAACGTTATCTATGGAGGCAAAGAAGGGAATGTATGAAAGTATAGTAGTACCAACACTCTTATATGGATGTGAAGCTTGGGTTGTAAATGCAGCAGCGAGGAGACGGTTGGAGGCAGGGGAAATGTCCTGTCTAAGGGCAATGTGTGGTGTAAATATTATGCAGAAAATTCGGAGTGTGGAAATTAGGAGAAGGTGTGGAGTTAATAAAAGCATTAGTCAGAGGGCAGAAGAGGGGTTGTTGAGGTGGTTTGGTCATTTAGAGAGATTGGATCAAAGTAGAATGACATGGAAAGCATATAAATCTATAGGGGAAGGAAAGAGGGGTAGGGGTCGTCCTCGAAAGGGTTGGAAAGAGGGGGTAAAGAGGTTTTGTGGGCGAGGGGCTTGGACTTCCAGCAAGCGTGCATGAGCGTGTTAGATAGGAGTGAATGGAGACGAATGATACTTGGGACCTGACGATCTGTTGGAGTGTGAGCAGGGTAATATTTAGTGACGGGATTCAGGGAAACCGGTTATTTTCATATAGTCGGACTTGAGTCCTGGAAATGGGAAGTACAATGCCTGCACTTTAAAGGAGGGGTTTGGGATATTGGCAGTTTGGAGGGATATGTTGTGTATCTTTATACGTATATACTTCTAAACTGTTGTATTCTGAGCACCTCTGCAAAAGCAGTGATAATGTGTGTGTGGTGAAAGTGTTGAATGATGATGAAAGTATTTTCTTTTTTGGGGATTTTCTTTCTTTTTTGGGTCACCCTGCCTCGGTGGGAGACGACCGACTTGTTGAAAAAAAAAAAAATATATATATATATATATATATATATATATATATATATATATATATATATATATATATATATATATATATATATATATATCGTGCCGGATATGTAAAACTGATCAATTAGCAAGAACTCATTTAAAATTAAGTCTTTTCTAAAATTTTCTTTTATACGTTTAAAGATTAATTTTTTTCATTAATGTTAATGTTAAAATTTTTAATTTTGCTCCAAAAGAATCTTAGAAAACTTACCTAAACTTATTATAACAAGAACAATTTATTTCATCCTTACCCAACTAAATATATTTTAGATTTTTTTACAATAATTTAATACTAAACAAACACAGTGAAATATATATTTTTTTTTCGTTAGGTTCAGAATGATTTTGGCGATATTATTGCATACACAAATTTTCGCTTGTCCTATATGGCAAGATGAGCGTTGCTATTTAAGCCAAGATCGAAAGTTCTGCCTATTCGGCACGACATATATATATATATATATATGTATATATATATATATATATTATATATATATATATATATATATATATATATATATATATATATATATATATATATATATATATATATATATATATATATATATATATATATATATATATATATATATATATATATATATATATATATATATATATATATTTTATATATATACATATATGTATATATATATATATATATGTATATGTATATATATATGTATATGTATATATATATATATTATAGGTAGTAGGTTGGTAGACAGCAACCACCCAGGGAAGTACTACCGTCCTGCCAGATGACTGTGAAACAGAAACCTGTAACTGTTTTGCATGATGTTAGGATTGCTGGTGTCTTTTTCTGTCTCATAAACACGCTAGATAACAGGGATATCTTGTTACTCCAACTTACACTTTGGTCACACTTCACAGACATGCACATGCATATATATATACATACATCTAGGTTTTTCTCCTTTTTCTATATAGCTCTTGTTCTTCTTTATTTCTTCTATTGTCCATGGGGAAGTGGAAAAGAATCTTTCCTCCGTAAGCCATGCGTGTCGTATGAGGCGACTAAAATGCCGGGAGCAATGGGCTAGTAACCCCTTCTCCTGTAGACATTTACTAAAAAAAGAGAAGAAGAAAAACTTTATAAAACTGGGATGCTTGAATGTGCGTGGATGTAGTGCAGATCACAAGAAACAGATGATTCCTGATGTTATGAATGAAAAGAAGTTGGATGTCCTGGCCCTAAGCGAAACAAAGCTGAAGGGGGTAGGGGAGTTTCGGTGGGGGGAAATAAATGGGATTAAATCTGGAGTATCTGAGAGAGTTAGAGCAAAGGAAGGGGTAGCAGTAATGTTGAATGATCAGTTATGGAAGGAGAAAAGAGAATATGAATGTGTAAATGCAAGAATTATGTGGATTAAAGTAAAGGTTGGATGCGAGAAGTGGGTCATAATAAGCGTGTATGCACCTGGAGAAGAGAGGAATGTAGAGGAGAGAGAGAGATTTTGGGAGATGTTAAGTGAATGTATAGGAGCCTTTGAACCAAGTGAGAGAGTAATTGTGGTAGGGGACCTGAATGCTAAAGTAGGAGAAACTTTTAGAGAGGGTGTGGTAGGTAAGTTTGGGGTGCCAGGTGTAAATGATAATGGGAGCCCTTTGATTGAACTTTGTATAGAAAGGGGTTTAGTTATAGGTAATACATATTTTAAAAAAAAGAGGATAAATAAATATACAAGATATGATGTAGGGCGAAATGACAGTAGTTTGTTGGATTATGTATTGGTAGATAAAAGACTGTTGAGTAGACTTCAGGATGTACATGTTTATAGAGGGGCCACAGATATATCAGATTACTTTCTAGTTGTAGCTACACTGAGAGTAAAAGGTAGATGGGATACAAGGAGAATAGAAGCATCAGGGAAGAGAGAGGTGAAGGTTTATAAACTAAAAGAAGAGGCAGTTAGGGAAAGATATAAACAGCTATTGGAGGATAGATGGGCTAATGAGAGCATAGGCAATGGGGTCGAAGAGGTATGGGGTAGGTTTAAAAATGTAGTGTTAGAGTGTTCAGCAGAAGTTTGTGGTTACAGGAAAGTGGGTGCGGGAGGGAAGAGGAGCGATTGGTGGAATGATGATGTAAAGAGAGTAGTAGGGGAGAAAAACTTAGCATATGAGAAGTTTTTACAAAGTAGAAGTGATGCAAAGAGGGAAGAGTATATGGAGAAAAAGAGAGAGGTTAAGAGAGTGGTGAAGCAATGTAAAAAGAGAGCAAATGAGAGAGTGGGTGAGATGTTATCAACAAATTTTGTTGAAAATAAGAAAAAGTTTTGGAGTGAGATTAACAAGTTAAGGAAGCCTAGAGAACAAATGGATTTGTCAGTTAAAAATAGGAGAGGAGAGTTATTAAATGGAGAGTTAGAGGTATTGGGAAGATGGGGGGAATATTTTGAGGAATTGTTAAATGTTGATGAAGATAGGGAAGCTGTGATTTCGTGTATAGGGCAAGGAGGAATAACATCTTGTAGGAGTGAGGAAGAGCCAGTTGTGAGTGTGGGGGAAGTTCGTGAGGCAGTAGGTAAAATGAAAGGGGGTAAGGCAGCCGGGATTGATGGGATAAAGATAGAAATGTTAAAAGCAGGTGGGGATATAGTTTTGGAGTGGTTGGTGCAATTATTTAATAAATGTATGGAAGAGGGTAAGGTACCTAGGGATTGGCAGAGAGCATGCATAGTTCCTTTGTATAAAGGCAAAGGGGACAAAAGAGAGTGCAAAAATTATAGGGGGATAAGTCTGTTGAGTATACCTGGTAAAGTGTATGGTAGAGTTATTATTGAAAGAATTAAAAGTAAGACTGAGAATAGGATAGCAGATGAACAAGGAGGCTTTAGGAAAGGTAGGGGGTGTGTGGACCAGGTGTTTACAGTGAAACATATAA
Source organism: Cherax quadricarinatus (assembly GCF_038502225.1). NCBI lineage: Eukaryota > Metazoa > Arthropoda > Malacostraca > Decapoda > Parastacidae > Cherax > Cherax quadricarinatus. The sequence continues at coordinate 34,003,225 of NC_091310.1, read as the reverse complement.
GTGAACAGTATTTAGATAAGGCTAAAGCGGTCTTTGTGGCATTTATGGATTTGGAAAAGCCGTATGACAGGGTGGATAGGGGGGCACTGTGGCAGATGTTGCAGGTGTATGGTGTAGGAGGTAGGTTACTGAAAGCAGTGAAGAGTTTTTACGAGGATAGTGAGGCTCAAGTTAGAGTACATAGGAAAGAGGGAAATTATTTCCCAGTAAAAGTAGGCCTTTGGCAAGGATGTGTGATGTCACCGTGGTTGTTTAATATATTTATAGAGGCGTGGAGTTAAAAGATAAAGAATCACACATAAAGTGGGAGTTGTCACAGTTGCTCTTTGCTGATGACACTGTGCTCTTGGGAGATTCTGAAGAGAAGTTGCGGAGACTGGTGGATGAATTTGGTAGGGTGTGCAAAAGAAGAAAATTAAAAGTGAATACAGGAAAGAGTAAGGTTATGAGGATAACAAAAATTTTAGGTGATGAAAGATTGGATATCAGATTGGAGGGAGAGAGTATGGAGGAAGTGAATGTATTCAGATATTTGGGAGTGGACGTGTCAGCGGATGGGTCTATGAAGGATGAGGTGAATCATAGAATTGATGAGGAGAAAAGGGTGAGTGGTGCACTTAGGAGCCTGTGGAGACAATGAACTTTGTCCTTGGAGGCAAAGAGGGGAATGTATGAGAGTATAGTTTTACCAACACTCTTATATGGGTGTGAAGCATGGGTGAAGAATGTTGCAGCGAGGAGAAGGCTGGAGGCAGTGGAGATGTCATGTCTGAGGGCAATGTGTGGTGTGAATATAATGCAGAGAATTAGTAGTTTGGAAGTTAGGAGGAGGTGCGGGATTACCAAAACTGTTGTCCAGAGGGCTGAGGAAGGGTTGTTGAGGTGGTTCGGACATGTAGAGAGAATGGAGCGAAACAGAATGACTTCAAGAGTGTATCAGTCTGTAGTGGAAGGAAAGCGGGGTAGGGGTCGGCCTAGGAAAGGTTGGAGGGAGGGGGTAAAGGAGGTTTTGTGTGCGAGGGGCTTGGACTTCCAGCAGGCGTGCGTGAGCGTGTTTGACAGGAGTGAATGGAGACGAATGGTTTTTAATACTTGACGTGCTGCTGGAGTGTGAGCAAAGTAATATTTATGAAGGGGTTCAGGGAAACCAGCAGGCCGGACTTGAGTCCTGGAGATGGGAAGTACAGTGCCTGCACTCTGAAGGAGGGGTGTTAATGTTGCAGTGTAGTGTAAAGCACCCTTCTGGCAAGACAGTGATGGAGTGAATGATGGTGAAAGTTTTTCTTTTTCGGGCCACCCTGCCTTGGTGGAAATCGGCCAGTGTGATAATAAAAAATAATATAATATATATATAATATATATATATATCTATATATATATATATATATATATATATATATATATATATATATATATATATATATATATATATATATCAGAAGGGTGGGCGATTATTATCGGAAGTTAAATTGCACAAAACCTTATGCAGTGATTAGCTGAACTCTGGGGTTAGTTTTTGGAATGCCCTGTGAATAAAAGAATGAAAATGTTAGTAGTAGTAGTAGTAGCAGAAGCAGAAATCCAATAGATTCTTCGTAATCGAAAGAATTTTTTTGTTTTCCTATATACAACCCCCCTCCCCATCACATTCTCTCTCTCTCTCTCTCTCTCATTTTTCATTCTCATCTCATCTTCCTGTTTCATCTCTCCAAGCTGCAGGACATCCCAGCCATGACACCTTGCTGCTTGTCTTAAAGCTGTAGTCACAAAGCTTACTCTCAGGCACGACTTAAGTACCACCATTACCCAGATCTTTTCTTTCAGATCTAAAAAAAAAAAATGATTTGACCCTGAAGCAAATGTGACTGTGTCTCTCCCAGTCAGTGGAGGAGTATCATCATTACTGTTGTATTTAAAGGGGGAAATGGGAGGCAATCAGGTTCTGTACCAACGGAGAGTGGGGACTGGTTTTATTCCATGGACCATGTACCAGCATCATGGCTCATCCCCTGAAGCCAAACCGTCCTCACTCGTCTCGTGGAATAGTGTATATTATAATGTGTATTTTTGCCGGGACTCCCCTCTGCCAGATGTGTCCTGCACAGGTTAGGTTAGATAAGGTTTGTCAGGAAACAGGACAAGTGTTTTAATTTTTTTCATATGGTTATTGTTGAAAAATAGGTTTTTAGCAGAATACCTGGAGACCGTTTCGGGGGTCAACGCCCCGCGGCCCGATCCTTGACTAGGCCTTGTCCAGTTCTAATCAGGCTAATCTAATCTAACTTAAAATGAAATTAGAAATAATTTTCAGTGATGGAGACTTCATGTTACCCATTGCAAGAAGTTCAACTCGTGCAACTAGGCTTTCCTCAAATTAGGGGAGAGTAACTGAAATAAGACTGGGCACGTGCAGAAGTCATTGCCTGCCGATATTCGTCGCAATATCTAACCGGGCTTGTTTTGAGAGATATTGACACGGGAGACTGGAGCGTCTGCTCATCAAGTAAAGGTAAACATTTGCTTGCGGGTGATGCTTGTGTTGCTGGGATGCGAGAGCAGATGAGCAACAAATCCCCGCTGAGAGCAGGCCTCAGGAGGTGAGTTTGTTCAGTCGGTCATGCCGTATTAGCTGCCTCCACCATTGTACCGTCACTTCCTCCCTGGGTGGATCACTGCCCTCTCTGCCTGGTCCAATGTACATGCCCTACACCTAAGTGCTGTACGGCATCAGCCACAGGGTAGGAAGCAGCTCAGGTCGGTCCACTGCACACTGATACGGCGAGAATGTCGCCCAGGGCTACCATTGCCTCTTAAATGTTGTTGGTTTATCTGAACGAAGGAGTGGACAAGCGCCCCGCCGGCCGCCGTCCGCACACAAAATGCTGGCATTGTTGTCCTGGCCTGCACGGCCTCCAGCGGTGGACTCAAAATGGCCTCGTTACTTGAGCTCACGGGAGGAGGTGAGGGGTTAAAGTATGACGCTAGTGGAGGAGGAGGGGGGAAAGAAACTAAAAGGGAAGAAGAGGACAAGTGAGGATCGCTAAGGGGAGAAGGAAATAATAGATAAATGGAAAGAATAGAAGGGGATAAAGGAGAAAAGATGAGAATAATTGTGGAGAAATGTGAGAAATAGGTGATGAAACAGGATATTCATATGGAGTAGATATGGAAATAAGAAGAGACAAGTGAAAAGATAGCTTAGGAAGACGAATAGAGGGAGAAAGCAATGAAGGAAGAATGATAAAGGGAAGAGAGGGTAAGAAGGAGAAAACTCAGAGAAAGAGTGGAATAAGGGAAGAGGTATAAAGGAATAAGAAGATAAAGGAGAAGGGATAAAGGTAGAGAATACAGAAGGGAGGGGGTAATGCACCACTACGACCCAATTACACGAGAGTCTCCGTGTTAATGTGAGGGGTGAGGAGCAATGTGATGACCTCACTTGCTTCACCTATTACCATAATTACGTACTACGAATAATCGGAAGCGTAGGCGTGTACAAATAACCTAGGGGCCCCAGGACGAGGGTCCCAAGACGAGGGTTCCAGGGGACGAGAGGGAAGGGGGGAACCCAGGGCGATAGACCAGGGACGACCGAAGGTACACACATTGAAACTGACACATCCAAATGGGGCGGCGAAATACTAGAGATGAAACGGTGCGCACAACTGCAACAATGAACCCAACTTATGAAAACAAGTTCATACTTATTTGACCGAAGAAGCCATGAGGATACCCATGTTTTACAAAATGTGTCTCAGTCATCAATTTCTCGGCACTGTGTACCATCATTAGTGTGATTTTTTTTTTCCTCGAGTAAGGAGCCCCAGCGTGTCGTCCACCACCAGTCCCAACACATAAAGAAGCTGGAGAAATTTCAGTGGTTTTTCCATCAGATTGATCCCTGAACCGAAATACGTTGGCAATGAAGACACCAAACCGGCTGGTTTTTCGCTATTGTTTTTTCACTCTCTTCACCGTGATCCCGTTTAGATTTTGGTGCACTCGCTTTTTGCTCGTGTTTATTCACTTCGTTTTTGTATATATCATTTCTTCTTCTTCTTCTTCTTCTTCTTCTTCTTCTTCTTCTTCTTCTTCTTCTTCTTCTTCTTCTTCTTCTTCTTCTTCTTCTTCTTCTTTTCATTATTATTTTTATTATTATTATTTTTATTATTATTATTATTATTATTATTATTATTATTATTATTATTATTATTATTATTATCTTTATTATTTTTATCGTTATCGTTATTATTATTATCGTTAAAATTATTATTATTATTATTTCCCTTTATCGCCAATGCTCTCAGTGATACTTGCTCTTTTTTTATATTTTCCAAACATTTCAAGGGGAAAAAATTTATACCATGATAAATGTCAGAAAGAAAGATTCATTCTGTCTTCGCGGGATTCGCAAAGCAGAACTGATGTCGTTCCGTAGTGCTTGACCGACAACAAATCCTCTTAGGAAACGCGCAGAATACTCCTTGTGCATATATTTTCTTCACTTAGGAATATCGTATAAGATTTAAGGTTGCCTGGTGTGTGATTTTTTTTTGTGTGCGTGCGCGTGTGTAGGTGTGTGTGTGTGTGTGTGTGTGTGTCAAGAGACTTCATCTCAGTTGGCTGTTGGTTAGTTTCTTCTCTTCTATTATCTCACTCTAACATATTTCCTATGTATGAACGTGTGACGTGGCACTAAATTGTTTTGCTATTCATTGTGCGTCGTTCTTTCCGAGGGAGGAGCTGTACAGCTTTCCAATTTATTTCTTCAATGTATTTACATTATATTTTAATCAGATAGACATAATTTAAGAGGTCTTCCCAGTCACCTAGTTAAATATTGGCCCAGTTTACCATTTTCCATTATCCGCCAGAGTGCCAGTATACCACTGTCTTATATTGTAACTAAAAAGAAAATGCCTCTTAACATTTATTTTTTAAGAAACAAGGTGATGTCTTGTCTTATACTACTGCTTTATCTTTTGTTTATAAGTGACTCCTGCACCGCTTTTAGTTACTTCGATTTGTGCCAGCTCAATAGACAGTTGGATGTTTAAGTTCGCCTTTATTAAGGTCTTTTCGAACTTCATCTTCCTTAACCCGCATGAATTTCCTTCTGTCATTCAGCTCGTATTTATGTCTACCAAAAATTTTTTATTTTGTTTTTTGTTTTCAATATTTTCTATTCTTTTTACAAACTTGAATAAGATTTGGTAATGGTTTTCTCTTAAAAAATATTCCTTCTCTCCTCATACTGATTTATTTATTTCTGAAATATCTGTGAATATTATTTGTTTCTGGGTATTGTGCCTTTCCTATTGTTCCCAATTTTTTTTCTTGGCTTTCAACTATTAGTTTTGGTTCCGTCTTTTTTGTAGCCTATGAAAAGCCTCTTTTTTTTTTCTTTTCTTTTACCCCGTTTTCATATTCGTGGCACAATCCTCTGTATACTTTGTTTACATCTGTCTCTTACAAATCTGTGCCGGATATAAGCGTCTGTTTAGCGAGTGACGGACGGAGGATCGAGCTTCCGCATACATTTTTTTTAAGTGAATAAACTACATGGGGTCTAGCGCTTTAAAGTTTAAATCGATTTTTGCATCTTACAGTGTTTAAAATCATGCTTTGTGTTTTGTAATCAGGTCTACCTTGTAATTATTATGTTAGATGACACTTTGTGTCATGCTTTGTTTGAATCACAAAATGTCCTTTGTTTTAAATATATATATATATATATATATATATATATATATATATATATATATATATATATATATATATATATATATATATATATATATATATATATATATATATATATATATATATATATATAAACATATGATTTATTCATTTTGATAATTGCGGCTTTTGCTATACAACTACATTTATCCCCAGCCCTTTTTCTATAGCATTTTTCTGGTAAAACCTTACATAGTTCATAATCTTCGAAATGTAACCCGTTGACGACAAGATGGTTTATTAAGGCTGTAACTGACTAAAACAAAGAACACTTCAATTCCTAAGTTAGAAGTACGTTGACATAGACTTTCATTACATATATATGAATAACTAAAGTGTGTTGAACGCTTGTCACTGCTCAGTAATAATTCACATGGAGACAGAAACTGATCTGTATATTAAAGCTGGTTGTAAGATACACATCTCTGTGTGTACGCTGTGAGATACACATCTCAGTGTATGTACGTTGTGAGATACTAACTGCTGTGTATGTATGCTGTCAGATACACATCTCTGTGTATGTATACTGTGATATACATATCTCTCTGTATGTATACTGTGAGATACACATCTCAGTGTATGTATACTGTGAGATGCACATCTCTATGCATGTACACTGAGATACACATCTCAGAGTATGTACGTTGTGAGATACATACCTCTCAGTGAATATAAACTGTGAGTGAGACACCTCTCAGTGAATATAAACTGTGAGTGAGACACCTCTCTGTGTATTTACTTTGAGATACACACCGTGCATGCGCGTGAGCTGTTAAGTTTTCACACAATGTTTGAAGAATTAAAGTAACGCCAAGGTGGCTGCAACAATTCACAAATAACTCACAATTGGAGAGGAACTTTCAGGCGACGAGTTCCACACATATTGCATGTTAGTGAAGCAATTTCTCTTCGTGTATATCTGTGTTTATTTTTTTGTATTTTTTTTTTCATTTTCAAACCTTTGTTCAGCTTCTTGATTTTTTTTTATATCACCGGTGGGGGGGGGGGGGGGGTTGAAAGCTAGGCTCCTATTTCTCCTCGTTAAAAACTTTTGCCTCTCTATCTTTTTTTTTCCGCAGTGTCTAAAATTGCTGTTGGGAAGGAAAGGGAAGCTGTACTTATTTGTCTGTAAGACTTTTTTTTCTTCCTGTCTTCAACGATCGATCGTTTTGTATGCCACTGAATACAAGGACCTTCATTTCCTCTGATATCACAGTTACTGAAAACTTTTGGGCACATTACGTCAAGCAACGCAAGTTTGTCAATGTGTTTTTTTTATTAGGCATCAAGTATGCCTTCAGACTCGCGTTGTTTTCTTTTCTTCAGTAGTGAGAGGGGAAAAAATTGTTCGTATCACAGTTGAGAAGAACAAATGTTTTTTTCTCATATGGATGTTGGCATTTAAAATTGTCATGAGATTCTGTCTCTCCTATCTGCAATTATCTCTTGCTCTTTTACAGTTCTCTTTTCTCTCCTCTCTCTGTCTCTCTCTGTCTCTCTCTGTCTGTCTGTCTGTCTGTCTCTCTCTCTCTATTCTATGTCTCTCTCTCCCACACGCCTTTGTCCTCACATGCCTCCTCCTGTCAGATAAACCCTTCTTGAATACTGGCGAAGGACTCATAAATATTCATATCTCTGCTGGGGACCGGCGAGACTTGTGGGCACTTGTGGGGATTGGGGGGACTTGGGTGATAGGTAGACTTGTGGGAGTCATGGGTGGACTGATAGTGGGACTGGGGTCATGGAAGCACTGATGGAGAAGGCCTAAAATCATGGGATCACTGGAGAAGGATCCAGTCATGGGAGTCTGGGTTTATGGAGGGGATTTCTAGAGATTATGGGTGGTGATATGTGGACTGGATGAGGTCTTGACGGGGTCTTCAGGGTGTTAATGTTAGAATTCACAGACTTTTTAAAATTGGTGGTTTTGAAGAATTTGTCCCGACAGGTTCTGACAGGTATTAATATAAAGGCAAAATGTAGAATACGGTTTCACCGGAGCTACCTATCGCCCAGGAAAGCGCGAAACATAGATCAGATAAAAGTTCATTCCGCATATTTTTTCTTCATATTCATACTGGGAGATACATCTGGTGGAGCCTTCAGATCACTAAGTCTTGAACATTGAGCATCCTTCAGCTCAATTGAAGTCCTGGCTGAGATTTACATCTGTACAAATGCACAATAAATCCTCTGTGATGAATGATTCTTGAACCGCTCTGCACACAGCCCTTAGGCTCCTCTGTATTGTTTTTTGGGGGGACCCTTCCGCATGATTTATAGTCTTCCCTAGAGCCCTGAAGGATATCTGAAGGATGTTATCGAGGGGTCAAAGCCTTCCGCGGCCCGATCGTTCCCAGAGAAGTCTTCCTACTGGATCAAAGCCTGGTCAACCAGGTTGTTACTGCTCTTTGCATACAGTTCGTTGTATGAGCCACAACCCGGGTGATCTGGAACTGGCTAAAGGAACGTATCAGGTTATTTCATTAAGATAGGCACAGGTCTCTTGGTAATCAGTCTTATTTATGAAGAGAGGCTGTTGAAAAGTCTAGGAATTGTTTAATCTCATAGTGTACTCAAGGCTCCTCTGATTTTCATTGCAGATGTTTTGCACATTTCCCTAAGCTTCTTGTTTTCGAAAGGAGTGACTTTTGTGTGCAGATTCAGAACTAGTCCCTATAGAATCTCGCCAGCACAGCTCAGTTCTGCAACTAATACCATGGGGCACTTCCCAAACTACCATATGATTCTTGGAACTCGTCCCCAGTGTCCCCTGTGACTTTGGGGACCCTTTCCAGCCCACCAGAGGCGCCATCGAGTGAGCTCGACTCCTCATCGATTTACTCAAGATTAAATCTTCCTTGGAGGAGATAAAATTTGCTCCAGGATGAGAGTGGCCGAGGTAATATTTGCTCGTGAATGTTATCACTGAGTTGTTTGAGAATGTTGCTATAATTCACGAGAGGGATTTTTGAACAATTTCAAACTCCAATGATGAGTTTCTCTAAATATTGTAGAAACCACATCTAAGAGATATGATGGGATGAAATGTCTATAAAACGTGTGATAACAAATATGAACTAATCCCAAGAGGAGATAAAATACCGGAAAAGAAACACACGTGTGGTTTCATGTGTGTTTATACTCATCATCAAAGGAATTAGTTGCGCTAAAGAGAGATAATATCAGATGAACTAAATTAGCTTCACTTGAAGCCTCTGGATCGAGTTTGTTTAAGAAATAAGGATTGTGATATTTTCTACGAATAATGGGGCGATATTTTTTCTGTGATATTCAATTAAATAACAGTTCCGAAAGCCTTTATACATCAAAATACGAAAACCTTTTAACCTTGCAGCTATCCTGAGTTTAAATGTTCTGGTATTCTATCTTTGTTTCAAAATAATCTTTACATTGCTAAAGTTCAACATACATAAGAGTTACATTAACGAAAGCGGCTTAAAAATGTGTTGCCCACTGGCAAAAATCTTTCAATGGGCTTAATAACACATTTATAGGATAAACTACCCAAGAAGCTTAACCTGATAATTATCTCAACATATCTCGTTTTATTATATTCCTCGCTGTATTTCGTTATTCCTTACTCTATTTTATTACTACCTAACCTTAATATTCCTCGGTGCATTTTAAAATATTCCTCATTCTGTTTTTTTCTCAAGAGAAGCGCCGAGAATTCGTCCGAAAGAAGTGAGACACGACATAAAATTTTCATACATTTGAGTATATGAACTGTTGCCGGGTTAAAATATTTTTTAAGAGGGGAAAAAGCTTCAAAAGTTTGACAATATCATCCACCCCCTTCCCCCCCCATCAAAAAAAAGTAATATTTTTACTGAACTCAAGATTGAGAAAGTTTTGATGACTTTTTTAAGGGGGGAGGGAAGCATAGTGTTATATATAATAATACATATTGTGCTTCAAGTCGTGAAATGATGAGATTATGGTGAGAGATGAGTGTGTACGTGGTGACAGTAGTGAAGACAGCACAGGCTGCAGAGCGCGCTTCGCTCTGTGTAGAGCTTTCTCCGGTCATGATAAAGGTCTGCAGTGAGCGAAATGTTGTCTCAATAAAAAGCTTGTTTCGCAGCGTGTGTCTTTTATTGACTGTTGTCGTCAGTAAGCCTTTTTCATCCATGGGCTGACAAGACAATCTATGAAATAAGTTGAGTTGATGTCCACCAGTAGGTCACTTGTTTGACGATGGGTGGACACTTGTATAAAAATGGTATGTGTACAACAGACCTCTTAACCATAACTTTTAAAGGGGTGGACCGGTACACCAGCGGAAGGCCTCGGTCTGATAACCAAAAGCTCCAGCTGCGGCTCATCATCCTGACCCGCTTCAGGAAACACTGGCCCTATTTCCTGACAAACTTTATCTAACTTCTCACCGAGAAATGGAATAACTCATTTAAAATTAAGTCCTCTCTAAAAAATTTTCTTAAACGTTTAAAGATATATTTTTTTCATTTAGGTTAAGGTAAAAATTAATAATTTTGTACCAGAACAACCTTAGAAAACTTACCTAACCTTATTATAACAAGCGCAATTAAATTTAGCCTAATCCAGCTAAATATATTTTAGATAAATTAATAATAATTTAATAATAAACAAACACAATCAAATATATTTCTTTCCGTTAGGTTCAGAATGATTTTTGCGAAATAATTTCACACACAAATTTTCACTTGCCTTATTCGGCAAGAAGAGCGCTGCTATTTAAGCCAAAATCGAAAGTTTTACCTCTTCGGCACAACATGCATATGTAATATAATTACAAAAAATTTTCATATGATACCCTGGCCAGCTGTCATGACAGCTTCTCTCTGATAGAAAGAGTCCAACTGACGAGATGGGGAAGGAGAGAGGAAAGAACTCCAGCAGGGAGAGAAGGACGGAAAGGAAAAAGGAGGAGGTTCAGCAAAGAGGAACGAAAGTGGAGAAGGAATGAAAAAAGGGAAGGATTATGGGAAATGACAGGAAGAGAATAAATGGAGGGTAGGAAGGAAAGGAGGATGGTTGAGAGGGAGTGAGTGAAGAGACGGAGATAAGGAAGAAAAGCTGGTTAGGAGTGAGAGAGGTGATGGAAAAACGGAGGGAGGAAGAAACAGTGTAAGAGAGGAAGTAATTTAAACGAGGGAGGGAGGAAGGGTCTGCGGAAGGGAGAAAGGAATTTAAAGGAGGGAGAGAGGGAGGGAGGGAAGAGAGAGAGAGAGAGAGAGAGAGAGAGAGAGAGAGAGAGAGAGAGAGAGAGAGAGAGAGATTATTATTATTATAATCAAGGGGAAGCGCTAAACCCGGAGGATTATACAGCGCCTGGGGAGGGATGTGGAAGGCATTCAGGCTTAATTCGGGGAACTGGAGCACAGATCCAATTTCCTAAATCAAGAGCCCCTCACCAACATCAAGGAACCTTCCTTGAGGGGAGAGAGAGAGAGAGAGAGAGAGAGAGAGACTCAGAGTATCTCTGTACCCCGGTACGATGCTCTAAACTTTGGTAGTGCAAGTTACCAATTATAATGAGCCACGGCAGCCGTTGCCGTTAATCTAGTTCACCAGCCCTCAGCCATTAACCACCAGCCCCCCTGAGCTTACCAGCCCTCAGCCATTAACCACCAGTCCCCCTGAGCTTACCAGCCCTCAGCCATTAACCACCAGTCCCCCTGAGCTTACCAGCCCTCAGCCATTAACCACTAGTCCCCCTGAGCTTACCAGCCCTCAGCCATTAACCACCAGTCCCCCTGAGCTTACCAGCCCTCAGCCATTAACCACCAGTCCCCCTGAGCTTACCAGCCCTCAGCCATTAACCACCAGTCCCCCTGAGCTTACCAGCCCTCAGCCATTAACCACCAGCCCCCCTGAGCTTACCAGCCCTCAGCCATTAACCACCAGTCCCCCTGAGCTTACCAGCCCTCAGCCATTAACCACCAGTCCCCCTGAGCTTACCAGCCCTCAGCCATTAACCACCAGTCCCCCTGAGCTTACCAGCCCTCAGCCATTAACCACCAGTCCCCCTGAGCTTACCAGCCCTCAGCCATTAACCACCAGTCCCCCTGAGCTTACCAGCCCTCAGCCATTAACCACCAGTCCCCCCTGAGCTTACCAGCCCTCAGCCATTAACCACCAGTCCCCCTGAGCTTACCAGCCCTCAGCCATTAACCACCAGTCCCCCTGAGCTTACCAGCCCTCAGCCATCAACCACCAGTCCCCCCTGAGCTTACCAGCCCTCAGCCATTAACCACCAGTCCCCCCGAGCTTACCAGCCCTCAGCCATTAACCACCAGTCCCCCCTGAGCTTACCAGCCCTCAGCCATTAACCACCAGTCCCCCTGAGCTTACCAGCCCTCAGCCATTAACCACCAGTCCCCCTGAACTTACTAGCCCTCAGCCATTAACCACCACTCCCCCTGAGCTTACCAGCCCTCAGCCATTAACCACCAGTCCTCCTGAGCTTACCAGCCCTCAGCCATTAACCACTAGTCCCCCTGAGCTTACCAGCCCTCAGCCATTAACCACCAGTCCCCCCTGAGCTTACCAGCCCTCAGCCATTAACCACCAGTCCCCCTGAGCTTACCAGCCCTCAGCCATTAACCACCAGTCCCCCTGAGCTTACCAGCCCTCAGCCATTAACCACCAGTCCCCCTGAGCTTACCAGCCCTCAGCCATTAACCACCAGTCCCCCTGAGCTTACCAGCCCTCAGCCATTAACCACCAGTCCCCTTGAGTTTACCAGCCCTCATCCCTCGTCAGTTCTCAGCCCTTAACTCTCCAAGGTTAATAACTCTTAAAAAAAAAAAAAAAAATGGGAAGTAAACCAAGATCTCTTCAATTATCGTAACATATCCTCGATTATTACGTAAACTTACGGTGAATTCCAGAGACAATCCCAGGCGTTCTTTAACATGTTTAAAACGTTCTCAAGGAGAATGTTTTGAAATGTCGACGATACTTGGGAAAGTCTTGGCTGCGCTTTTTCTGACGTTATACCAGGCTGAGGGACTGACAACCTCAAAATCTACATCTTTAAGGCTGATGGACTGATTACATCGTCTTCACATCTCTACTTTATGTACTCGACTGAAGAAGCCTACTGTGTAGGCGAAACGTTTGGGAATAAAGATGCCTAAATGTTGCTTATGTGTCTTACTTACCAATCAGAAGTGTTCTGCTTGTGCTTATGTATATCGCGCTTCCAATCAAATATCGATGGTTATCAATGTGATACAACGGATATCGTGTTGATGTCAGTGATACGGGGCTCTGGCAGCTGAGCACCTCGGTTCAAACCCTGCATGACTATATTTTCCATTCATAAACACACACAGGACACACTCCTGGACTTTACCTGCATAGTTCATGCTGATGAACTCTACTTGCTACTTCTGGTCCTGGGTTTTTCATGTCATGCAAAGCCCTTGCACACACGCGACGCACTTGTGCACACACGCGACGCACTTCTGCACACACGCGACGCACTTCTGCACACACACACGCAACGCACTTGTGTATATGTGTGGTCCTTCTTATTATATTCAAGTATAATGCTTTCTTTGTGCTTACATGATCACGCTTTACTTTCAGTAATAAAATATATTACCTCCAGACTACTGCTCTACTGACTACACCAACATGTCACCCAGATGGGACGGCAGCAACCTGTCCTCCACACTGAGCTGCCGTTCCTGCACGCATTATAATTCATTCACTTCTGTTCATCCTAATCTGCGAGAAATACACAAATATTTATTTTAGTTAACGTTACATTAAGCAAATTAAAAGTAATTAGTATTTTAAAATAATAAATTTTTAATTACGAAATAAGGTAACCAAACGGCTTACGTCTGGCAACACGCGACTCATCGTAGTTCCTTAGAACGTTGGTTTTTCAAAGAACATAAGAATGGAGGAACAGTGCAGAAGGCCTACTGGTCCATACAAGGCAGGGCCTTATCAAAACCACCGCTACCCAAAGGTACCCAAGAATTTGCTCCCGTACCAACGACACCAATCACACCCAGCCCCCCCCCACTCAAATATTTGTCCAATCTCTTTTTAAAGCTATCCAGGATCCTAGCCTCGATTACCCTACTCGGAAGACTGTTCCACGCATCCATAACTTTGTGTTAATGTTGGTAGAATTACTGACAATATGTTAGGTAAAAGTACACAAGTGCAACTAATGTGACATTTTATTGTGGCTCTTCAGGAGCTTTATCAAGCCGTAAAGGCTTGATAAAGCTCCTGAAGAGCGAGACGTTGCCACAATATAATGTCACGTTAGTTACACTTGTGCCCTTTTACCTAACATTCACAACTCGAAAACCAGTACTTACCTATGTCCTTTCTAATTCTAAATTTATCTAACTTAAATCCGTTATATCTGGTTCTTACCTGGTTCGATATTCTCAGTATTTTATTAATATCACCTCTATTTATGCCCGTCATCCACTTATACACTTCGATGATATCTCTCATTCTACGTCTCTCAAGAGAGTGAAGATTCAAGGATCTAAGTCTGTCTTCATACGGGAGATTCATTATACAGTAAATTATTTTATCATCCTTCTCTGTATGTTTTCCAATGAATTTATATCCATTCTGTAGTAAGGAAGCCAAAACTGAGCGGCATAATCCAAGTGAAGCCTCACTAGTGTTGTATGGAGCTGTAAAATAACTTTTGGACTTCTGTTACTTATACTTCTTGAAATAAATCCTAGTAATCTGTTAATCTTATTGCGCACACTTAGGCACTGTTGTCTTGGCTTTAGATTTCTATTTACTATGACTCCCAAGTCTTTTTCACATTCTGTATGATCAAGCTCTACTTCACACTTGTCCACATTGAACTTCATCTGCCACTTTTCAGACCAAGACATTAATTTGTTTAAATCCTCCTGGAGTTCGTTGGTATCCTCCTCAGAATGAATCATACGGCCTATTTTTGTATCATCAGCAGATTTGCTCATGTCACTTGAAATTTCCTCATCAAGGTCATTAATGTAAATTATGAACAGCAATGGGCCTAAAACTGTTCCATGTGGAACGCCACTAGTGACCGGTCCCCATTCAGATTTGACCCCATTAATGGAAACTCTACTTTCTATTGGTAAGCGATGCCTTTGTCCATGTTAGAACTTTACCTCATATGCCATGAGCTGCCACTTTTCTTAAGAGTTTTGTGTGAAGTGCTTTATCGAAGGCTTTACTGAAATCCAAATAAACTTCATATCCTTTATCATTATCAACTGCCTCAAATGTTTTATTAAAGAATGTCAGAAAATTTGTCAGGCAGGAGCGACCTCTCATGAATCCATGCTGAGACTCATTAATCAAATTATGCTCATTAAAGTGACTTCTAATAATATCATCTATAATTGATTCCAATAATTTTCCTAATTATTGGACGGTAATTCGATGGAATGAACTTATCTCCTGATTTCAGTATTGGAACTACATTATCTATTTTCCACATCTCGGGCACAACACCAGTTTGCATTAAACATACTCGTTATCGGCTGACCAAGTTCCATCTTGTATCCTTTAAGTGCCCTGGAAAACAACGTGTCGGGTTCCATGTAACTTGTTTTGTTTCAGTTTATTTATCTATTTGATAACCATGTCCCTCGTGACAGTAATATTAGTTAATTTGAATTCTTCAGGAACTTAATTATTTTTAATTGCTGGAATCTCATGTACGTCTTCTTGTGTAAAGACTGACAAAAATAATTATTAAATAGAGAACAAATCTCCAGTTCGTTATCCGTCAGCTGTCAATTCTCAAAGGTCCTACTTTTTCCCTCACCTTCGTCCTATACACCTGAAAGAACCCTTTTGGATTAGTCTTTGATTCATTAGCAACCTTAATTTCATAGTCACGTTCAGCCTTTCTAATCCCATTTTCTACTTCCTTTTTAAACTGTACATATTGATCAGTAAGGTTAACCTCTCCTCTTCTGATGTGCCTATGAATTCCTCTTTTCTCTCCTAATAGATGCTTTCCTCCTGTTCATCCATTTTGGATTGTTGATATTTGACTTAATTTCTCTCTGAGGAATATATATATTCTGAGCACGTTGTACATTATTAAGAAAAGGATCGTAATTGCAGATCTCTTCATAATTGTAAGTATTATCATCGTCAATAAAATCATTAGCTAGATTACCCCAGTCGAGATTAGACAGGTGCTCCCTAAGTCCATTATAATCGACAGAACGAAAATCGTTTAAGTTGATGGATTTCACGTCCACATCGGTTGAAGTGAATTAAAGTTAGTATTTCAGGTTATTTAATTCTATATTAGTAGAACAGTTGCTTGATTTCACGCGTGTGTGTGTCTGAGATGGACCTATCTCAGTTGGGCCAGTAGGCCTGTAGCAGTGCTCATTCCATCTTAAGTGGATGTGGCTTGGACCTGCCTAGCATGAACTAGTAGGCCTGCTGCAGTGCTCTTTATGTTCTTGTAATAGCCTAAATTAGGACGCCCTGATGTTGGTGAAGGGTTTTTCTTCTAGGAAATTAGAGTAACCCTTTGCTTTCTCGGATCAACCCTGACAGCTCCCCATTTCCAAGGCGCTGTATGTCTTCTGGGTTGAGTGTGTTCTCCTAGTCTTGCTTGCAGGCAAAACTAGGTCTTGGGTGACCTATTCTTGCCTGTAGGCAAAATGAGGTTTTGGGTGACCTAGTCTTGCCTGCAGGCAAGACTAGGCAAGACTAGATATTGTGTGAACTATTCATGCCTGCAGGCAGAACGAGATCTTGGGTGACCTAGTTTTGCCTGCAGGCAAAAAAAGGTCTTGGGTGACCTAGTCTTGCCTGCAGGCAAAACGAAGTTTTGGGTGACCTAGCCTTGCCTGCAGGCAAGATTAGGTCTTGTTTTACAAAAAACGAGATTTCTAATAAGCATAGAGATCTCCAGTGAATACTAGAAAGGACTGCTCTTCTAGCATCCAGCCTGTTACTGGGTTTTCGTGACAAGTAATCAGTATCCTGGTCCAATTATCCATTAGAATTCAGTAAGATTCAATAATAATAATTATTAGTGTTTCAGGATTGCAACTGGTAGGTTACTAACTAAAGAAATTAAAATTTAATAAATTTATTAATAACAAAGTCTAGAGGTATAAGATCAAAGTAAATTAAATTAATCAATTGAATATAATATAGGATACAAGTTCCTACACTTCTCTCGTGTACTGTAGTATTGTGCTGAAGGCACATATCACATTTATATGTCTTAAATACCGTCTGGTAAATTACCATTTAGTAAGATATTACAAATTTATACAAATAAGTTTGTGTGTATGTGCGTAAGTGCTCTAAGTAGTTCGCTATGTCTCACGACTCGACTAGACTTAAACCAGTGACTAAGTCCTCACATTAACTAACTTCTTGACCACCTGGCAATCAGAACAGCTTGCTTGAACAATAAAACGACTGCTAATCCCAATAGCTATATAACAAGCAACTGCGACACAGAATCAGGATTAAGGAGATAATATAACGACACTAAGTAGGGACCATCTGCAGATCCTCCACAAAAGTCACAAAACTCCCATACTACTGAATCTAAGTTCAGCATAAGAAAATCCCCGACTGTGACAGT
Organism: Cherax quadricarinatus; assembly: GCF_038502225.1. Taxonomy (NCBI): domain Eukaryota; kingdom Metazoa; phylum Arthropoda; class Malacostraca; order Decapoda; family Parastacidae; genus Cherax; species Cherax quadricarinatus. Next base: position 33,985,860 of record NC_091310.1, on the reverse strand, counting down.
ACACAGATACCAATACAAGTTAGGTCAGAAGCTACAGCTCAGGACCTGAGTTGCTCAGTGTCTATGCGACACACAACCTCAGTACAACGTCGAAAATCACTAAGTCTAGACAATGTTATGTGAACAGAGTTATAAAGAACCAACAACAAGAAAGCGACAGAGACGATCTTCCAACAAGGGCCAATAAGGGAGGGTTAGGCACGTCTTGTCAGGAATACGTCCAACCACCAAGAGAGTCTAGCCCAGACTTACTACTCCAGGCGAGGTGTGAACACCCCCCTCGATCACGTGATTGCTCCGTGGACAGCTGCTGCCCAGCAAAACCGAGAAGCCGGCAGGAAACGAGCAACGAGCGATAATTACAGTAGTTAGACGATCAACACTTGAACTATGAGCACTGAATAATATATATAAATGTTACATCCTACCTAACAAAAGTAACTAAGTCAAATATTAATATAAAGCAATATATTTACAATTTAGCTATTATCGCAAATATAAGCAATATAAAATTATATGAACAGGTAATATACATTATATACATTGTGACCCATTCAGGGGTCGCAACATCTTG
>NC_091310.1:33952786-33980286 GCF_038502225.1 Cherax quadricarinatus | reverse complement strand
TTGGGATGAAATTTGACCCCAAAGTGACAATGAAGAATCACGTAGTAAATCTTGCAAGCCAGCAGCACAGCCATGAAGTTAACAGCACTAAGACGTATCTTGTACCTCTACAGCACATACTACAAAACTCTGTACAAGGCAATGGTACTCTCACACCCTTCGTATGCACTACTTACTAAGACCTCTGGACACAATGGAGAACCGTGCAAGACGACTTATCTCTCGCCTGAACCCGGACTGTATGGATCTTTCATTTTATCAGATCCTTCAGCACCGGAGTGATGTGGGTGGAATTACTGTTATGTACGAAGCCAATATTGTCTAGGTACCATTCTTGGCTCCGCTTCACGGACAGGGAGAAGACAGCCTCTGTACCACAAGACAGGCAGCAACCAATAATCACATTCAGGCTGCACCCTTCTCAGAAACTTTACTACAACTGAGATCATTCATTTCAGAGATAACTTAAGTCTGGAGCAAGATCGTACAGGATAACAACAACGATGAAATAAAGTCAGTTGTTCAAATGAAATAGGTGACCCACAGCTGACTCCAACTTCGTACTGTTTCTTAGTTGTGTTTCACAACATAAAATTTGATTAAAAATATTGATTGGTAAGGCTTTCAAATGAGATGAGCTGGGTAACAGCTCTTAGCTTGTAGCTTAAAGTAAGAAATCTTAAACTAACCCTGTAAAAACACTTGTGTAAAGAGAGAGAGAGAGAGAGAGAGAGAGAGAGAGTAAAGAAATGGAAGGAGGGAGGGATGTTAAGTCTGTGAGTGGCAGACCAATACACAAAAAATACGAAAGATAATTTAACAATTTAGCCGACTGATAGTGGCGGTTTTTAATTACTACACATTTACAGGTAATTGGTATACGTAAAGTAAAAGGACACAAGTGCAACTAATGTGACATTTTATTGTGGCAACGTTTCGCTCTCCAGGAGCTTTATCAAGCTTGATAAAGCTCCTGGAGAGCGAAACGTTGCCACAATAAAATGTCACATTAGTTGCACTTGTGTCCTTTTACTTTACATATTGTCGGTAATTCTACCAACTTTATTACAATTGGTATACGGTTCTGCATTTCAGGAGCATTGTTTAAATGCCTGAAACACTGAAAAATGCATTTAGTGAATACATTACAACAGGTGTATTGAATTATTCTTAATAATGGAGTACTATGTTGACTTATAGTAAGGGTGTATCATTTTATTCTCATAGGAAAATTAAACATCAACCCGTAGCAATATGTGGCTGTTATTGTCTCACATCCCATGCTTGGGGCATACTGATGAGCGGTCTGGGTTTTTCTCCCCTGTGGCTAGATGGCGTTCTTGAGACGTCACCCGATGTTTACACCATGGCACAGGATACGTACACCGAGAGGTGTATGTCTCTCAGTGTATATACCCTGAGAGTTTTAATTTCTGTTTTAGGTATTAGTGTTCTCGACTGGTAGAGTGCAGGTCACACGCAGCCTTAATAAACCTCGTGTAGTCGATGAGCTTCAAAACCTAATTAACCAAGCAGTCAACCGAGAAGTATCACTGTAGCTTCTTCTTTAAGTTATAGATTTATTGGTTGGTAAAGAGAGCTTAAAGACCATAGACTACACTAGGTTAGTAAGGCTTCACGTCACCTGCTCACAACCAGTCAAGAATACATTTAAAACCCTATTTTAGGGATTAAACTCTGTGTGATTGTATATATACTTGTATATAGCGAGACCTGAACCTCTCGGTGTTTACATCCTGATGGCTTCCTGCAATAACTGGAAAATGTATCTTCCGCTCAGTTTCAAATTCTTAGTGGTCATGTGTTTACTTCAAGGAAATCAGTCTCTTGATGTTAGGTTGTGTACGTTATTATGTGCTAATTTTATTAAACAAATTGACTTTTGTGAGATAATCGGAGATTGTCTTTTCTCGTCAGAAATAAGTCACTGTGTTTCCTACGTTAAATCAATTTATAATGTTCTTTGCTCTGGACGCCCTCAAGATCATTGTTAAACATTTGCTTGCTCCCCTCAAGGGAGGTTCCTTGACGTTGGTGAAGGGCCCTTGATCTAGGGAAGTGGATCTGTGCTCTCTGAATCAAGCCTGTATACCTTCCATCCCCCCATAGGCGTTGTATAGTCCCTACGAGTTTAGCGCTCCCCATGATTATAATAATAATAATAAACATTTGTTTGTTATGTACAAGAGGCTTACATAAAACTGTCTTTCTTAAAAGCTGGCCAGTCTTACTTTTAGAAAAGTTTGGATGAATTTTAGCCTGTGTAGATTTCAATTCGTTTTTGTTTCCCGAAGAAATCGTAAAAACTGAAATACTGCTTGCATACGATAATTTCCGAGTGCTGCATCTGATTGGCTTCAAGCCTTCCATACATGAATCCTGAAGTGATAATACAACTTCTGAGTAGCTTTATGATTGTGCTTGTATACTGCAGGATGTTGGTGTCTTTGATCTCATTGAGTGGTTTGAATTAGATCTGGACCGTATTGGTCCAAATTTATACTTATTTTATTGAAAAAATTGATATCGGTTTCTATATGATAATATGTGACTGACTCTTCTGACTCCTATAAAATATTCAGCACTAATATTTAACTGCATTATCAACTTAAGCCGCACTCTGCACTATTCCAATCGCATAAACTGAGGTGCAAGGAACTGGGATAATAAAATACAGGGATACCTTTCACGGATCGCGCAACTACCAAAATATAACTAGTCATTATTTCATTTATAAAATATCGAAATGACACTTGACTGCTAAAAAGTGAACCATATAACACAGGAGCAAGTATATAGGTATATTAGAGTTAGGCATAAGACAGTGTTGTTTTAGTGGGGTAACAAACAGAAAACTTGAAAGAATACTACAATTTGTCCCAAGTTGGCAAGTAAACTCACGTAAGAGACAAGATAAGCCTTATTGGCTGTTTAATGTCTGGTATTGAGACTGGATGTGTGTTTGCTGTGTGTGAGTTTGAGTGTGTGTGTGTGTGTGTGTGTGTGTGTGTGTGTGTGTGTGTGTGTGTGTGTGTGTGTGTGTGTGTGTGTGTGTGTGTGTGGTGGTTTACGGACTTAACCTGGGAGAGTTATGGTATTAACTTTGCCAGGGCAGGAAGATGGAGAGAAGGGTGGAGAAGAGTCTTTTTAATAAACAAAACAATGGATATATCGTTCGTGGGAAGGAAAGCTAGCTGAGTTTCCCTCTCATATTTCATCACGCACGACGGGGGCTCACACAAGGTGTTAAAATATGTCAGAACCTGAGCTGGGAGACTTCAGTAGGGAAATGAACATATCAAACATTCAGCAAAGGTTTATCAGCTACGGGAGCCTCCAAGGTTATGTTCCAGCAGAGCTGGAGTTATTATCAATTGGGAATTGTCATCTCTCAGGAGAGCGTTTCCTGGGAAATGGCGATGTGTGAGGGAGTCGTCGAGGGAGAAGGGCAGTCAGTCACACACACACACACACACACACACACACACACACACACACACACACACACACACACACACACACACACACACACACACACACACACACACACACGCACATACACATATACACACACAAGTTGCTTACCTCACGCAAGATACCAAAACTTCTTGCTTCACTCCATCACTTGCCAAACAACTTCACACACACAAGACTCTTTGAGGCTAAAGTTTTTTTTAAGAGGGCGGGGCCAGTAAATAAGAAGTCGTACGAGAGGGAGAGAAAGAGAGAGAGAGAGAGAGAGAGAGAGAGAGAGAGAGAGAGAGAGAGAGAGAGAGAGAGAGAGAGAGAGAGAGAGAGAGAGAGAGAGAGAGAGAGAGAGAGTGAGAGTACTAATAAGAATTTTCCTATACGAACAAATCTGGGTGACATACTTATTTTACGATAAAGTTCTCTGAAATGATGCAACACTTGACACTTAATATGGACAAATACTTCCGCAGAATAATATAAACATGTATAAACCAGAACAATATAAACAGGTACTGAAACAAAATAATATAAACAAGTACTAAATCCGAATAATATAAATAGGCATTAAACCAGATTAATATAGACAGATACTAAGCCAGAATAATATAGCCAGGTACTAAAAAAGAATAATACAGACGAGTACTAATCTAGCGTTGAAGCTCTGCTTTGTACCGCAAGTGAAAGTAAATGTAATTACTTTGTACCGTAAGTAGAAGTAAAAGATTTACACTGTACCATAACTGGGCGTAAAAAAAACGAGGTACTCGCTGAAACGCGTTAGACGCATATTTCTTAAACCGTTTAATCTGGTATTGTTTACTCAAGCCCCGCTGGTGGTAGCGGAGAAGTTTACGGATGTTTTCTCGTAAAATCTCGTAACATCTGGCGAGATGGTGTACGAGATGCTTTTATGGAAGTCGTAAATGTCTTGTGGGGGGGAAGGGGAAGTAGGAATCGGCGTCCCTGAGGATAAATATATCTTTATCTAAGAAACGCTAATTTTTGCATCACAAAAACATTTTGCAAAACTGATAGCATGTGTGGCCTGTAATTGTAGTTTTGTACAATTATGTTTACGTGTCAAGTTATACTAGTGGGGGTCATCCAAGACAAGCTTAATCTTAATCAAGAAAAATAGTACAAGTACACTGGCGATGTCTTGTCATTAAGGCGGAATTTATGGAGGAAAATAATACAGGGTTTAGGCTGGCAGCCAGTAGTCACAGGGAGGTGCTATATTCCTGTCATGTCAGTATGTAGTAGGCTGACAGACAGGAGCCATACAGGGAGGTATTATCTGCCATATTCGTAGGTAGTAGAATCCAAAGAGAAACTAATATCCTGTCAAGTCAGTAGACATCAGGTTAATATACGTTAAACATTTACACTCTGGCAGGATTTGTGGTCCTTTAATTCTCTCCAATGATCGATAAAATTTACAGTCATAACTTCTGCACACAGTAACTATACACATCACTTTTCGAATTTTCCGTAATAGCTTTTTTGTTCATGAAACACTGTTTTTCCAATTTAGGAAGGCCGGTCTAAAATGCTTGTATGCATGTATGTATGTATATATATATATATATATATATATATATATATATATATATATATATATATATATATATATATATATATATATATATATATATATATATATATATATATATATATATATATATATCAGAATTGACTACATCTTAGCAACTTGGTAGAACATAAACAAAGTGAAGATGTTAAGAACAATTTTAAAATATACTTATCGTTTTCGTCCTGAAATTGTTCCAGAAATCCAAAGCAAGGATGCAAGGAATCAAACATATTTATTATTATTATTATTATTATTATTATTATTATTATTATTATTATTATTATTATTATTATTATTATTATTATTATTATTATTATTTCATTATTATTTTCACACGGAGGGGCTAAATCCCTAGGGGGTCATACTACGAGTGGGGAAAAAAGGAAGTAATCAGGTCAGACACGAGGAAGGAAAGGAAAGTTGAGTTGGGTGTCTCAAGAGTCCTTCACTAGCATCTTGAAGTGAGGGAAATAATAGAAGATTTGTCCAACAAGACGCAAGAACTGAAACGAGCAGTTGTGCGATGAACTGACAGGAGTCCAGTTCGGGGTAAGACCGTCATACAAGCGAAGCTCTTCTTCTTCTTCTTCTTCTTCTTCTTCTTCTTCTTCTTCTTCTTCTTCTTCTTCTTCTTCTTCTTCTTCTTCTTCTTCTTCTTCTTCTTCTTCTTCTTCTTCGTCTTCTTCTTCTCCAAGACAACAGAACAACCCCTCTCTAGGATTAAACGTGATTACCTCTTGCTACCTCCTAGAGGATGTATGTGTTCCACGGGCTTAATGTGGCAACGTTTAGCTCCGTGTAGACCTTTCTCATGACTTGATAAAGCCCCACACAGAGAGAAACGTTGTTCAAACATAAACTTGCTCTGTAACGCGCGCATGTTCTTCACTTCTGTAGGCAGTACGTCATTTTTTGGTACGAGATCTGGTGTAATGTCCACCCCATTAAGTTTTCCCATGAATATAATAATAATAATAATAATAATAATAATAATAATAATAATAATAATAATAATAATAATAATAATAATAATAATAATAATAGCAATAATGATACTAATAATTAATAATAATATTTCTGAATCTGAGTTTGAATTTCAATATTACTGGGGTATGATATTTTTTTCTGAAATTTCAGCTTTTGTAAAGTTTTTAACGTGTGCTTAGGTGAGAAGTGTGTTCTAGTGGCCGTCCTCAGCAGCAGGAATGCGTTCAATTGGGCAGTAAGTGTGCTCGAGTTTCGGTTACAAGTGGCAGGATTGAAGAAAAAGGATATTATATTATTTGTGTTTGTGTGTGTGTGTATGTGGGTGAAAATAACAATCGAGTAGAAGAAAGTCTGTTTTAAACATTAGAAGTGTAAGTCTGTGTTAAGCAGGATACTGATATTTTTTTTTTCTGCTTCCATTCCCGGAGAGAAGTCTTTTTTCTTGTGGGGGGGGAGGGAGGGGCAGTTACTCAACAATTTCAACATTCTTTTGGATTTCTGGAACAATTTCAGGACGAAAAGGATAGGTATATTTTAAAATTGTTCTTAACATCTACCTTTTTGTTTATGTTCTACCAAGTTGCCAAGCTGTAGTCAATTCTGTTATATAGTCGAGGACTCGAAACCATGTCGTTTTGGCCCACCTCATGGTGAGCAAAAATCACATGACGTTCTAACCCACTGAACCACACACTCACTCAGTCGTACAAGAATCACTAGCCTCCACTAGCACCGTATGTCCTCGGATCACGGTAAAACAACTACCTCCGCTGGGTGCGTGATTCTTGTAGGATTGAGTGGTCCAATGGGTTAGAGCGTCATGTAGTTTTCGCTAACAATGAGGCGGGCTAAAACGACATGGGTTCGAGTTCTCGGTTAGTCGCAGTGATGTTATTGATTAAATACCACTCGTTCGTAGTTACAATAATATATATATATATATATATATATATATATATATATATATATATATATATATATATATATATATATATATATATGTGTGTATATATATATATATATATATATATATATATATATATATATATATATATATATATATATAAACTCGTGATGGGGTACTCTTCAGCAAAGGAAGACCCCACCCGGCAGGGGACTGAAATATATAGACCAGTTTAGTTTCAGCCTCCATGTGGGTTATTAATGAACACTAACAAGTGTTCATTAATGACCATTAATATTGGTATGAATAAATTTTCCAGCCATGAGCGCTACTCCTAAGCAGCAGTGTATGTGCTACTCCTGCAGCTCCAGTAATAATTCTTCCCCACATTTTGACATTTTTCAAAGGTTTACCAAAGTTCTCTTTCTCTCATTCGTCCTCTTTTCCTACACCTTTATCTGTTTTTATCTCCCTTTGTCCATATATCTCTGTGCTTGTCTCTATCCTCCCTCTTTCCTCCCCCACTCCCTCTCTCCTCCCCCGCTCCCCATTTCTTCTCTTCCTGGATTAGGATACCACGCCACCTGTTACGCTCTTGGTGATTTATGTAAGGCTCCTCCGTGGTAACACCAAGACAGGTCGTTGTGGCATGGAGGGGTGAGTGAGGGAGGCTCAACCTATACACAAATGCTACAAAGACACATACCTTTACTACTGCTTCGCATACATAAACACACACAAACACTTGAAGGTTTATCAAGCAGCAAAGAAGGTCCCTAAGTATTTGTTGGAAAAAGGAATTTCTGACAGTTATGATAAAAAAGTAGTTGGTACAGAACAAAGCCATGTTTGGCTGTGCTGATCCAAGTGAAGCACTAAGCGTCTCTCTACGAGGCCTTAGTGTGTCAGTTGTTGTGGGTCACAGCCTGGGGAAGAAAGGATAGGGGTTACCCATGGAAATAAATCACGAGGATCCTCAACTCCCGGAAATACAATTCAGTGAAGGCACTCTTGTCCCTCGTTTTTTTTTTATATTGCTCTTGCTCTCAGGAGAGCTTGTGCCTGTCCCTCCCTACACCCCGAGCACCGAAGTCCTTCCATCTTCACAACATCTAATCCATCAGTCTCACGATTGCCTGACAGCAATTATCTTAGTTTCAGCCACAGGACCTGGTCTTGGACCCGGGCTGCGGGGGCGTTGACCCCCGGAACACTGTCCAGGCATTAAGGGCTAGAAGTATTTCCGTCACATCAACAACGACTCATCTGAAAACCCGCTTAATGGGTCTTATAACTACGACTCTCGTCGCGACGTCATGAAGACCACCCTGCATGGGGAGGAGGGGCCGAAATGATGCTAGGAAAGGTACTCTTGATCCAAGAAATAAGAGATACTTTATCCTTCCTTATATCAAGCCTGAGTACCTCCCATTCCTGAATGGGAGGTACTGAATGACCTGCAAGTTTGTACCATTCTCCCTGTTCCTATCCATCTTCCATTCCTCTCCTCCTATTCTACCTCTTCCCAGTCCTCCTCCCTTCCACCTCCTCTTCTCGCTTTTGCTCCTGCTGCTGCTTCTCCTGTTCCTGCTGCTGCTGCTGCTCCTCCTCCTCCTCTTCCGTCTACAGTGTCAGTTTTTACCATACATAAATAAGATAAAAAAAATGGATTTATATATCAGTACAGGCGCAAAAAAAAGTCTTACTGTTTGGTTAAGGTAGAAAGGAGCAGCCTGTACACTACAGGTACAGAGGACATACCTGTATATTACAGGAATATAGGGTCTACCTGCATTATAAGAACACAAAGAGTCTAACACTACTATACAAGTTTTTTACTATAAAGGTTCTGGGAATAAGAAACATATGCACAATCAAGATATTTATTGCCTTGGACGTTTCATCCCATGTGGTTTTAACAGTCATGTACCAATGACTTTCAAGGTGTTGTAGTTAAAGGACACTTACGCACCGATCAAGACATTTATTTAGGATACGTTTCGTCACGAGTGGTTTCTTTAGAACTTAATAAGCCACTTGTGGCGAAACTTTTCTATGAAAATCTTGATTAGTGAATTCATATCTTTTACCGACAACTTGGCGGTGTCACCGATTCCATCACATTATAGAGCTTATCTCTACCTGTATAGCGTATATGCTTTATTTACATTTTCACTGTTATTTACAAAGTCAGAGAAGAGCCAAGTTTATAATGTGACATCATCTTGGAGAGAGTGGCGGCGTGCAGTGATCTAATTAACCTAAGAATGAAGCATCGCTTGATGGCCCCTCAGAGTAATCATCTCTGATGAGATTATCCCTACCAGCCTCTTATGATGCCTCAGATGATTGAGTAATCTTTTCTCCATGGCCAGGGAGATTTTTTCTCAAGATTAGGGAGAGCCTATAGTAGGGTCCAACTATACGATGCAATTCATAATCGTAATCCCCATTTGATGACGTTTCGGTCCGTCCTGGACCACTGTTAAGTCACAGCCAATGTGAGAAATGTAAAAAAGGCCAGAAGACAACCAGACAATCGATGGGATTCACCGTCCGGCAACCTCCCCAGCAGATCTCGTAGCCGGGTAAACAACGATCTCGCCTCACATTGAGTGTTCGTGGTCAGTCCCCAGCCGGGTGGAAACGCTGGACGTGTTTCCTCACACCTGCTGTCCCAGTTCACCTAGCAAACAAGGGTACTAGTCGACTGGTGTGGGTCGCATCCTGGGGGACAAGACTGAAGAACCCCGATTGAAATATGACAGGCACATCCTCGATGACGCCCAGACTTTCTTGGGTTCTCCTGGGTGGCTAACCGCCCAGGATTAAAAACTCGGACAAAATATTATCTCTCGCGTTGAGTAAACATGAGCTGGTGGGTTGTGGGCGGACGCTGTAGGTGGGTGGGTGGGCAGGCGTGGGCTGAATTCCACTATATGGCTTACACAAGTACTGGAACAAATACAATCATCAGTGTAGTCCAGTGATAATGTAGTATTCTCCATTGAAATTGAATTTTGAGATTTTTTTCCTGTTTCGATCGCTTGTCTTTTGTGGATGTCTTTAATTTTGTGCAATATTATGCGTAAATTATCCTGTATTTGCAGTTTTTAAAATGCTGGAACGATGCAGAGCTCAACCCAATTTCAGCACCTCGAATGGAAAATGGATTCCTGATGAGATTTCAGAATTCCCTAAGAAGTGATAAATTCTTGCTCTGAAACACACACACACACACACACACACACACACACACACACACACACACACACACACACACACACACACACACACACACACACACACACACACACACACAGTAACAAATGCAAAACAGACAGCAAAAGAGATGAAATCCTCGAGACATAAAAATTTATAATCTTAACGAAATAAGAATTAAAACGAAGAACGAAATAAAAAAAATACGTAACAGAATTGTAATAAAGTACGTGGATAAATTAAACGAATACACATGGGAAAAGAGACAACTGTAAAGTAAATTGTTTGAAAACAAAAGAGAAAAAACTCTTGCCAAAAAAAATCTCTCTTTGGAGTGCGTAACCAGTTGCTTTGTCATTTATGTCTTTGTCTGTGTGTTTATGTGTCTCTTTGTTTTGTTGTGTCTGCAGGCAAATTTTGAGGACATGTTGAGGATGCTTGGGTTAATTTTGTAAGCGTATGAGTGTGTGCGTGTGTGTGCTTGTGCTTGTGTGCATGTTTGTGTGTATATCTGTGCGTAGTAGTGTATATATATATATATATATATATATATATATATATATATATATATATATATATATATATATATATATATATATATATATATATATAATATGACTTCAAATGTTGCAGGCAGGGTGAAGGACACTGATGGAAGGGGAGACTAAGTATAAGGGACATCAGAACCGTTCTCAAGTCGGAAGAGAGGAAGCCAAGTACCCGGGGAAGCTGATGCTTGCCAGGCAAGAGGAAGTGACAGGGAAATGAGTAGAGGAGAAGAGGAGCCAGCAGAGGTGAGGAGAGGGTAGGAGAGTTGGGGAGAGAGTAGACGTGAAGAAAGATGTGGTATGAGTAAGGGAAAATATAAAGTTTAAGGAGAAATAGTGATATGGTAGAAGAGCCAAAGAGAGGAGACTAAAGAATAGGAGAAATGATAAATGGCAAGGAGAGGAGAGTAGATGAATGAGAAGGGTGTAGGAAAAACAAGAAAAGGTAGGAAAGAATACGGGGAAATAACTGGAGGTCAGGAGACGTAGGAGAAATGAGGAGAGGCGAGGAGAGGAGAGGAGTATCAGATATAAGATGCGAGATGGTGAAGATGTCAACACTGGGAATGAAAAGATCAAAGTGGTGGATAATATTTTCTTTATATTCTTATACATTAAATTTTTCTTGACATTCATTTGTGCATTATTATTATTATTATTATTATTATTATTATTATTATTATTATTATTATTATTATTATTATTATTATTATTATTATTATTTGTAGTAGTAATAGTAGTAGCAGTATATTATTAATATTATTATTATTATTATTATTATTATTATTATTATTATTATTATTATTATTACATAATGTCTCCGTTTTTACTATTTTTATCTCCCTTTTCCTCCTTCCTCCGTTTCTTCCGTCTTGCTTTCTGCCAGGGTCTTCGAGGCTTCCGGCCACCTTTCGTATATTTAGGAAATTCTCGTTTCAGCACCAAATCCATTACAGAATAAGTGTCCCCCAGCTGGAATAGGGTTCCCGTTTTCTTTGTGCTTTTCCTTGATGGCAAGCATCATGCCAGAGTGGGGAAAGAAATGTTCTTGCTTCTGCTTGAGTTTAGTCTCAGTACCTACTCGGTTTTTGTCTCATTCCTCCTTCAATGTTGTTCTCGTTCCTGCTTGAGTTTGACCTCATTCTTTCCAGTCTTGTGTCATTCTTGCTTGAGTTTTGCTCCTTCCCTATCTCAGTTCTGTTTCACTAGTGCCTCGCTTTTGTATAACTCCTGCTTGAATTTTGTCTCATTTCTGCTTGAGATTTGTCTCATTCCTGCCTCATTTATCGTCCCCCTCACTTCCGAATCTTTCTCAAAACTGCGTGCATGTCTTGCTTCGTTCTTACCCAATTAAGAACTCCAGCACTCTGTTAATGCGTTGTGATTCAACTCTGCCCGAGGGAACTTAAAAGTATAAAGGGCAAAGAAGAGAAACTGTGAGAAGATATCAAAAATATATGCATAAAAAGGACTCAGCGCATCATGCTGCCAAGGGTCTCCATGTATGGAACAAACGAGGTTTATCAGAAAGTTCTTGGACTGCTGTGAAAAGCCTATATAACTTCAGTCCCTACATAAGCTTACCTAATCATCAAGTTGAAATTGTCTCCTTGGAAGTACTCTCCTTAGGCTGCAACTTCTCAAAATATTTCAGAAACTTTCCTATTCTAATGGCGTCTAGCACGGCCTGTGATTCTTCTCGAATTTCCTTCACGTCATTAAAAATGGCCCCTCGAGTGTCATTTTTATTTTTGGGAAGATAAAGAAGTCACATAGTGCAAGATCCGGGGAGCTATGAGGAAGAGGGACGACGATCATGTTTTTTTTTGATCATAAAACGATGGTCTTTCTGGTCCTGAGTCAACAAGTAGGGTACAAATTTCGTAGCCATTCGTCCCGCGTTCATATTTTCAGTCAAAATGCTTTTGAAACTACCCATAAGAAATTTCCACATTACTTGTAATTTCCTGGTTTCTCTGACGACAATCTTCCTGAACAACCTTCCTCACTTTTTCAATGATGGCGTCTGTTTTTGAGGTTGATGGACGACCAGACTGTTCATCATCCACAATTGACGGTCGTATAGTGTATATATGTTATATATGTTTATATATTCTGAGAGTTTACTATAGTGCCTCTTTTATGGACGGAAGTTTTCTTGTGTGGCGTTGAAAAGGTTACGTGCAACCTTAATGACCCTAGTATACTTGATGGCCCTCAAACCTCATTAACCAAACATTAACCTACAAACATAAAAGGAGAGATAAATATCTTTTCCCAGTAATGGAACATACAAATACAAATACTATTACAGAAGCTTCAAATTTCTCACCACCTCCTAAACAGAGCAGAACAGAACAAATATGTTAGTTTACATGCATTAGGCACCAATATACATAGCTACCAAATAAGAAATGTAGTTCACAATTAGGCCATACGACAGACAACAGAATCAGGCAGCTGACTCCTTAACACGCACCTTATATGACCTCTAGTTAGCTGAGCAGAAAACCATGAATTTCTAAGCGAGTGCTTTAAATATACAACCGTATGCACTGATATTATGTCCAATTATTTTCTGTCGAAAACTGAAAAAAAGTGTATATTACGCCAATTACACCGAGTGGTGTTTATTTAAACATAGAGCCTATGAATACTTTAGAGAATAATGTGAGTAGGTAACTCCAGTTCACCATGACTGACGATATATTAACACTGAGTTAAGCTATATTACTGTGATATTTTAGCTTCGTTGCTTGTACCTAGGTTTCAGGTCTTCTGCACTATGCTTGCATGAAATTAGTTGCACTTGTGTCCTTTCACTTTACACTATACTTGCAGTTGACTTCGTAGCATCCTCTATTACAAAGTCACTGAAAGCAGAGTTAATCCTTATTTAGGACGATGTTTTGCTCAAGGACATGATAATCCTCTCCCTGAACGAAACATTGTGTCAATAAAAGGTTGCGCTACTCTCAGTGTCTCTGTAATAATCATTTAGTTCAGCACTCTGCCTTCTTACAACTGTTTTTCGTCCTATCGTTTTCCTGGAGAGGACTTCCTTGAAGCTGGTGACGGGTCCTTGAACCAGGGAATTGGAACCATCAGTCCCCTTCCGAGGATAAAAATCTAATATTCTTCCTTTCCCCAATCGCTGCTTGAACTCTATATATTTAGTGTTTTCCCATGAAAGTAAGAATAATAATAATAATTATAAAAATAATTCCCCAGAGGACTGCAAAAGTTATATTGTGTTGTCACTGGATTGGGAAGAGCCTGTCTGCAAGAGTCTTAAGTTGCTGTCTCGTGATTTAGAGGACGGGGCATCGAGACCGCCATTCTTGTGATAAACAATCCACACTGGTCATTGCTTCAGTGATGGCACTTGCTATAGTTCATTGCCAAGGACCACTCAAAGGACCGTCTTGTCTCTTCTTTCAGCTTTCCAAGCGTTGTTTGTTTATGAAAGGCAGGAACCACATGCAGACAGAAACGGTACAGCAAAATTGATTGTGTACTGTTTCCTTTTTCTGTTTACACGTGGGTTAATGCTTCTCATCGGCTTTTGTTCATTACAGTTCTCTTACATTATATGCTTATATTTAATACTGTTATATATTGCAAGTGTAGTAAATACACAGGCGTAGAGCAATGTTGTGACTGTGCATCGCTCTATGTAGAGCTTAATCAAGTAACGGACTTGATAAAACTCTATATATAGTGTTACGTTCTCACCATAAAAATTGGCTCTACACCTGTCTTTTCTTCATTACTGTCAACATTACGCAGCTGTATCCAGTATCCAAATTGTATTACCTAATCCTTGCCCCCACTGAAACTCGTGACCTTCTTCACTGACCAGCGCGTCAGTCTCTCCAGGTTCTTCTGAATGTTCCGACATTCAGCCACTGATGTAAAACATTTTATTTTCCTGAGGTTGAATCCGGTTTAGTTTCGCGTGTGGAAGAGAAAATGTTTCAAAATATTGATAAGTCCAGGGGCGTTGGGAGAACATGGAAGTCAAGATGGCTGCCCACACACACACACACACACTGTCAATAACAGGTAGCAGTTAAAGGTTAAAGTCCGCCTCGTCAAGCGAGGAAAAAAATTTGACACCGACCAACAACAAGAGAAGAATAAGTCATAACAACGTGACTGGAACAATTATTAACTAACTCCTAATTCCTTAGCTGGAGCATTAACAATAAACCCACAATACCGTGACTGTAATAAAGTTGGTATAATTACCGACAATATGTAAAGTAAAAGGAAACAAGTGCAACTAATGTGACATTTATTGTGGCAACGTTTCGCTCTTCAGGAGCTTTATCAAGCCATTACAAACAATACATGGACACAGAGGGTATATAAAGGCTCAGAGTGAGGTGTAATACTAGTGAGGTACCATTTCGATGTTCACTAGTAGTAGTAGTAGTAGTAGTAGTGGTAGTGACAAAAGTAATACAATATGGTAGAGCAATTAATTCGTACATGAGTAAAAGGATATAAAAGCTATTACTTGGGTAACATAAAAATAGGTTGGACAAATATAGACTGGAAAGAGGCAGCTTGTTTCAGTGTTCACTCTCTGTGCTTTGTGTAGTATAACAGGAGAGACTATGTGATGGCAGGGTTTACTGTTTTCAGGAGGATTCTTGCTAAGACTTCGGAGATGGTGAAGCTGCCGCTGTTTTGTTTAATTGTATTCAAAACAGCGATCAGTGCTGATTCGAGGCACTTGCGTCTGCGGAAATTAGTTTCGTTGATCACTAATTGGGCGTCTCTGAATTTCATGAGATGACTGGTGGAATTTCGGTGTTGTACACAGGCGTTGTTCAAGTTATTGTTCCTACATGAGTAAATGTGTTCATTGAGGCGGGTGTCGAGGTTTCTGGCTGTTTCACCTACGTAAATCTTGTCACAGCCTCCACAGGGTATAGTGTAAACTCCTGCATTTTGTCACTACCACTACTACTACTACTACTACTACTACTACTACTACTACTACTACTACTACTACTACTACTACTAGTGAACATCGAAATGGTACCTCACTAGTATTAAACCTCACTCTGAGCCTTTATATACCCTCTGTGTCCATGTATTGTTTGTAATGGCTTGATAAAGCTCCTGGAGAGCGAAACGTTGCCACAATAAATGTCACATTAGTTGCACTTGTGTCCATTTACAATACCGTGACTGGAACAATTCATATCTAACCCACCAATTCCGTAGGTAGAACATTAACAACAAACACGCAATCCCGTAACTGGAACAATACACAACTAACCCATAAAATGGAATTGGGAAGGTGGAACTAGTGAAACGGTCCAGGTAATCGAACTCTTTTTTCATTGCCTCCTTGACTAAACGTCAATTTAAACAAATATATGCGAGAGGCTTTTGTTTTTAACACAACTTTAATTATACTGAATTAATATTGTTCTCACGGAGAAGTGCTAAACCCATAGGGGACATTGACCGCCTGGGAAAAACGACCTTGCCAAATAGACCAAACTCACCTGCTCGGCTTATATGGTACGATATTATAACCCAAATGTATATTTCTTTATATATAAAGAGAGGCGATCTTTGTACATATATAGTGAGAGGTTAATACCTACTTTAGTTATCAAAATATAGTTAACCGGTGGCATACAAGGTGATACGCCACCTGAATGACTTAATGGCCGACAGAAACAATCCGATTAATAAGCAAGAATAATTTAACCCTTTAAAGAGTGAATAAAGTAAAGTGTGTATGAACACCCCCCCCCCATCTCTCTCGGTGTGTATAACTGTGCCTCTTTACGCTAATTATGTGTGCACTTAGCGTGTTGATGAGTTAAGTGGACGTGTGTTGGAAGTGCTAGTATTACCAGTGCGCTCATTGATTTGTGTTTGTTTGGGGTTGATACTTCGTACCTTTCCCTGCCACCTAAACTACCTGGATCATCATTATTTATAATTCCTGCTGTCAAATGATAATATCGAAGTGCTAATAGCAAGTTATTAGTGTCTTCATCAAAGCTCTAAGTGCTTGTTACTGTTTATAACTGATAGTGTTCTTGAAGTGCTATTGAAATATTCATCTGTATTCGTAAAGTGCTTGAAAAAATTTATCAGTGACTAGAATTACCTATACATACTGACCAGTGAATTTATGTGAATGAAAATGAATACACTGAATGAATGAATGTATACATTTTGGGAAAGTTTTTTAGCATAATCATATAAATGTTTAGTAAATTATTAATTTTAATGAGTTATATGTTGTGTATAATCAAATGGGGTGAGGGTTGATAGGTTTGACTGGGAATACTCGCAGTTGTGGGATGTATGGTGTAACTAGAGCTGGGAAAAAAAACAAATATTTAATTTTTAAAGGGGTAGACTTGTAAGCCAGCGGAAGGCATCGGTCAGATGACCAAAAGCTCCAATGGTGAGTCATCATATGACTATGACCCGGGTCAGGAAAGTCTTGTTCTGTTTCCTGACGAATCTTACCTAACTTAGAGCTGGGACTCTTGTACTAATAGGTACTGGTGTTTACCTGGCAAGCAAGTGGATGTTAACTGCTCCTCTAGAGACAGGTGTCACACCAGCAGTAAGTTGTGTGTATTACTCCAGTCGTCACTGACATCGTTTGACATCGGATAGGAATTTTAGCTATGAGAATTAGAAAGAAGAGTCGACAATCTGTACACAAATGACTCGCACTTAAGAGAGGGTTTTTTGTATATTATTCAAGCCAAGGTCTTGTAACTTTTTATTCTTTCTTAATAAGCAATGTAAAACAGTACGATATATTCCTCTTATCGTTAAGGAGGACGTAAATCTCCCTCTCGTCAAAAGGTTATAAAAATCTCATACATTTACTTAGAGATAAGTAAGACGCATGCGTTAAGATGTACACTACAGAAGCATTGTGCAGTGTTGTGACGAGTGCTTTGTGCATAATAACATCGGGACATTACATTTATATTGTGATGATTCCTCCATGATTATACTTCCCCTCCAATGAACGTGAACATCTAATAGCCCATGACCTTGCTTTGGTCAGCCAGATTATACCTCAATTTTCCTGCAGCTATATGGAATATTTCAAGGTTCCATCCTTGGTTAGAAGTGATGAATTCCTTCCCTCCTGTAAGTCAAGGAAAGCACCAAAACCCTCCTGCCCCTCATGTAAGTCAAGGAAAACACCAGTCCTCCTGCCCTCCTGCCCCTCCTGTAAGTCAAGGAAAGCACCAAAGTCCTCCTGCCCTCCTGCCCCTCCTGTAAGTCAAGGAAAGCACCAAAGTCCTCCTGCCTCTACTGTAAGTCAAGGAAAGCACCAAAGTCCTCCTGCCTCTACTGTAAGTCAAGGAAAGCACCAAAGTCCTCCTGCCTCTACTGTAAGTCAAGGAAAGCACCAAAGTCCTCCTGCCCCTACTGTAAGTCAAGGAAAGCACCAAAACCCTCCTGCCCCTCCTGTAAGTCAAGGAAAACACCAAAGTCCCCCCTGCCCTCCTGTCCCTCCTGTAAGTCAAGGAAAGCACCAAAGTCCTCCTGCCTCTACTGCAAGTCAATGAAAGCACCAAAGTCCTCCTGCCCTCCTGCCCCTCCTGTAAGTCAAGGAAAGCACCAAAACCCTCCTGCCCCTCCTGTAAGTCAAGGAAAACACCAAAGTCCTCCTGCCCTACTACCCATACTGTAAGTCAAGGAAAACACCAAAGTCCTCCTGCCCTCCTGCCCCTCCTGTAAGTCAAGGAAAACACCGAAGTGCCCCTGCCCTCCTGCCCCTTCTGTAAGTCAAGGAAAACACCAAAGTCCTCCTGCCCTCCTGCCCCTACTGTAATTCAAGGAAAGCACTAAAGTTCCCCTGCCCTCCTGCCCCTACTTTAAGTCATGGAAAGCACCAAAGTCCTCCTGCCCCTACTGTAAGTCAAGGAAAGCACCAAAGTCCTCCTGCCCTCCTGCCTCTACTGTAAGTCAAGGAAAACACCAAAGTACCCCTGCCCTCCTGCCCCTCCTGTAAGTCAAGGAAAGCACCAAAGTCCTCCTGCCCTCCTGTCCCTACTGTAAGTCAAGGAAATCACCAAAGTCCTCCTGCCCTCCTGCCCTCCTGCCCTCCTGCCCTCCTGCCCTCCTGCCCTCCTGCCCTCCTGCCCTCCTGCCCTCCTGCCCCTACTGTAAGTCAAGGAAAACACCAAAGTCCTCCTGTCCTCCTGCCCACCTGCCACTACTGTAAGTCAAGGAAAACACCAAAGTCCTCCTGCCCTCCTGCCCCTACTGTAAATGAAGGAAAATACCAAAGTCCCCCTGCCCTCCTGCCCTCTTGCCCTCCTGCCCCTACTGTAAGTCAAGGAAAACACCAAAGTCCTCCTGCCCTCCTGCCCCTACTGTAAGTCAAGGAAAACACCAAAGTCCTCCTGCCCTCCTGCCCTCCTGCCCTCCTGCCCTCCTGCCCTCCTGCCCTCCTGCTCTCCTGCCCTCCTGCCCCTACTGTAAGTCAAGGAAAACACCAAAGTTCTCCTGTCCTCCTGCCCTCCTGCCCCCTGCCCCTACTAAGGAAAACACCAAAGTCCTCCTGCCCTCCTGCCCCTACTGTAAGTCAAGGAAAACACCAAAGTTCTCCTGTCCTCCTGCCCTCCTACCCTACTGCCCTCCTGCCCTCCTGCCCTTCTGCCCTCCTGCCCTCCTGCCCTCCTGCCCCTACTGTAAGTCAAGGAAAACATGCCCTCCTGCCCTCCTGCCCTCCTGCCCCTACTGTAAGTTAAGGAAAACACCAAAGTCCTCCTGCCCTCCTGCCCTCCTGCCCCTACTGTAAGTCAAGGAAAACACCAAAGTTCTCCTGTCCTCCTGCCCTCCTACCCTCCTGCCCTCCTGCCCTCCTGCCCTTCTGCCCTCCTGCCCTTCTGCCCTCCTGCCCTCCTGCCCCTACTGTAAGTCAAGGAAAATACCAAAGTCCTCCTGTCCTCCTGCCCTCCTGCCCTCCTGCCTCTACTGTAAGTCAAGGAAAACACCAAAGTCCTCCTGTCCTCCTGCTCTCCTGCCCTCCTGCCCTCCTGCCCTCCTGCCCCTACTGTAAGTCAAGGAAAACGCCAAAGTCCTCCTGTACTCCTGCCCCTACTGTAAGTCAAGGAAAACGCCAAAGTCCTCCTGTCCTCCTGTCCATACTGTAAGTCAAGGAAAACACCAAAGTCCTCCTGCCCTCCTGCCCCTACTGTAAGTCAAGGAAAACACCAAAGTTCTCCTGCCCTCCTGCCCCTACTGTAAGTCAAGGAAAACACCAAAGTTCTCCTGCCCTCCTGCCCTCCTGCCCCTACTGAAAGTTAAGGAAAACACCAAAGTCCTCCTGCCCTCCTGCCCCTACTGTAAGTCAAGGAAAACACCAAAGTTCTCCTGCCCTCCTGCCCTCCTGCCCTACTGTAAGTTAAGGAAAACACCAAAGTCCTCCTGCTCCTGCCCCTACTGTAAGTCAAGGAAAACACCAAAGTTCTCCTGCCCTCCTGCCCTCCTGCCCCTACTGTAAGTTAAGGAAAACACCAAAGTCCTCCTGCCCTCCTGCCCCTACTGTAAGTCAAGGAAAACACCAAAGTTCTCCTGCCCTCCTGCCCTCCTGCCCCTACTGTAAGTTAAGGAAAACACCAAAGTCCTCCTGCCCTCCTGCCCCTACTGTAAGTCAAGGAAAACACCAAAGTTCTCCTGTCCTCCTGCCCTCCTACCCTCCTGCCCTCCTGCCCTCCTGCCCTCCTGCCCTCCTGCTCTCCTGCCCTCCTGCCCCTACTGTAAGTCAAGGAAAACATCAAAGTTCTCCTGTCCTCCTGCCCTCCTGCCCTCCTGCCCTCCTGCCCTCCTGCCCCTACTGTAAGTTAAGGAAAACACCAAAGTCCTCCTGCCCTCCTGCCCCTACTGTAAGTCAAGGAAAACACCAAAGTTCTCCTGTCCTCCTGCCCTCCTACCGTCCTGCCCTCCTGCCCTCCTTCCCTTCTGCCCTCCTGCCCTTCTGCCCTCCTGCCCTCCTGCCCCTACTGTAAGTCAAGGAAAATGCCAAAGTCCTCCTGCCCTCCTGCCCCTACTGTAAGTCAAGGAAAATACCAAAGTCCTCCTGCCCTCCTGCCCTCCTGCCCTTCTGCCCTCCTGCCCTTCTGCCCTCCTGCCCTCCTGCCCCTACTGTAAGTCAAGGAAAACACCAAAGTCCTCCTGTCCTCCTGCTCTCCTGCCCTCCTGCCCTCCTGCCCCTACTGTAAGTCAAGGAAAACGCCAAAGTCCTCCTGTCCTCCTGCCCCTACTGTAAGTCAAGGAAAACGCCAAAGTCCTCCTGCCCTCCTGCCCCTACTGTAAGTCAAGGAAAACGCCAAAGTCCTCCTGTCCTCCTGCCCTCCTGCCCTCCTGCCCTCCTGCCCTCCTGCCCTCCTGCCGCTACTGTAAGTCAAGGAAAACGCCAAAGTCCTCCTGCCCTCCTGCCCCTACTGTAAGTCAAGGAAAACACCAAAGTCCTCCTGCCCTTCTGTCCTCCTGCCCTCCTGCCCTCCTGCCCCTACTGTAAGTCAAGGAAAACACCAAAGTCCTCCTGCCCTCCTGCCCCTACTGTAAGTCAAGCAAAACACCAAAGTCCTCCTGTCCTCCTGCCCTCCTGCCCTCCTGCCCTTCTGCCCTCCTGCCCTTCTGCCCTCCTGCCCTCCTGCCCCTACTGTAAGTCAAGGAAAACACCAAAGTCCTCCTGTCCTCCTGCCCTCCTGCCCTCCTGCCCCTACTGTAAGTCAAGGAAAACACCAAAGTCCACCTGTCCTCCTGCCCTCCTGCCCTCCTGCCCCTACTGTAAGTCAAGGAAAACGCCAAAGTCCTCCTGTCGTCCTGCCCTCCTGCCCTCCTACCCCTACTGTAAGTCAAGGAAAACACCAAAGTCCTCCTGCCCTCCTGTCCATACGGTAAGTCAAGGAAAACACCAAAGTCCTCCTGCCCTTCTGCCCTCCTGCCCTCCTGCCCTCCTGCCCTCCTGCCCCTACTGTAAGTCAAGGAAAACACCAAAGTCCTCCTGCCCTTCTGCCCTCCTGCCCTCCTGCCTTCCTGCCCCTACTGTAAGTCAAGGAAAACATCAAAGTCCTCCTGTCCTCCTGCCCTCTTGCCCTCCTGCCCTCCTGCCCCTACTGTAAGTCAAGGAAAACACCAAAGTCCTCCTGCCCTTCTGCCCTCCTGCCCTCCTGCCCTCCTGCCCCTACTGTAAGTCAAGGAAAACATCAAAGTCCTCCTGTCCTCCTGCCCTCTTGCCCTCCTGCCCTCCTGCCCTCCTGCCCCTACTGTAAGTCAAGGAAAACACCAAAGTCCTCCTGTCCTCCTGCCCTCCTGCCCTCCTGCCCTCCTGCCCTCCTGCCCCTACTGTAAGTCAAGGAAAACACCAAAGTCCTCCTGCCCTTCTGCCCTCCTGCCCCTACTGTGAGTCAAGGAAAACACCAAAATCCTCCTGCCCTCCTGCCCTCCTGCTCTCCTGCCCTCCTGCCCCTACTGTAAGTCAAGGAAAACACCAAAGTCCTCCTGCCCTTCTGCCCTCCTGCCCCTACTGTAAGTCAAGGAAAACACCAAAGTCCTCCTGCCCTTCTGCCCTCCTGCCCCTACTGTGAGTCAAGGAAAACACCAAAATCCTCCTGCCCTCCTGCCCTCCTGCTCTCCTGCCCTCCTGCCCCTACTGTAAGTCAAGGAAAACACCAAAGTCCTCCTGTCCTCCTACTCTCCTGCCCTCCTGCCCTCCTGCCCTCCTGCCCCTACTGTAAGTCAAGGAAAACACCAAAGTCCCCCCTGCCCTCCTGCCCCTACTGTAAGTCAAGGAAAACACCAAAGTCCTCCTGCCCTTCTACCCATACTGTAAGTCAAGGAAAACACCAAAGTTCTCCTGCCCTTCTGCCCTTCTGCCCTCCTGCCCCTACTGTAAGTCAAGGAAAACACCAAAGTCCTCCTGTCCTCCTGCTCTCCTGCCCTCCTGCCCTCCTGCCCTCCTGCCCCTACTGTAAGTCAAGGAAAACACCAAAGTTCTCCTGCCCTTCTGCCCTCCTGCCCCTACTGTAAGTCAAGGAAAACACCAAAGTCCTCCTGTCCTCCTGCCCTCCTGCCCTCCTGCCCTCCTGCTTTCCTGCCCTCCTGCCCTCCTGCCCTCTTGCCCTCCTGCCCTCCTGCCCTCCTGCCCCTACTGTAAGTCAAGGAAAACATAAAAAGTCCTCCTGCCCTCCTGCCCTCCTGCCCTCCTGCCCCTACTGTAAGTCAAGGAAAACATAAAAAGTCCTCCTGTCCTCCAGCCCTCTTGCCCTCCTGCCCTCCTGCCCTCCTGCCCTCCTGCCCCTACTGTAAGTCAAGGAAAACATAAGAAGTCCTCCTGCCCTTCTGCCCTCTTGCCCTCCTGCCCTCCTGCCCTCCTGCCCTCCTGCCCTCCTGCCCCTACTGTAAGTCAAGGAAAACACCAAAGTTCTCCTGCCCTTCTGCCCTCCTGCCCCTACTGTAAATCAAGGAAAACACCAAAATCCTCCTGCCCTCCTGCCCTCCTGCCCTCCTGCCCTCCTGCTCTCCTGCCCTCCTGCCCCTACCGTAAGTCAAGGAAAACACCAAAGTTCTCCTGCCCTCCTGCCCTCCTGCCCCTACTGTAAGTCAAGGAAAACACCAAAGTCCTCCTGTCCTCCTGCCCTCCTGCCCTTCTGCCCTCCTGCCCTCCTGCCCTCCTGCCCTCCTGCCCTCCTGCCCCTACTGTAAGTCAAGGAAAACACCAAAGTCCTCCTGCTCTCCTGCCCTCCTGCCCCTACTGTAAGTCAAGTAAGACACCAAAGTCCTCCTGCCCTTCTGCCCTCCTGCCCTCCTGCCTCTACTGTTAGTCAAGGAAAACGCCAAAGTCATCCTGTCCTCCTGTCCTCCTGCCCTCCTGCCCTCCTGCCCACCTGCCCTCCTGCCCCTACTGTAATTCAAGGAAAACGCCAAAGTCCTCCTGTACTTCTGCCCTCATGCCCCTACTGTAAGTCAAGGAAAACACCAAAGTCCTCCTGCCCTCCTGCCCTCCTGCCCCTACTGTAAGTCAAGTAAGACACCAAAGTCCTCCTGCCCTTCTGCCCTCCTGCCCTCCTGCCCTCCTGCCCTCCTGCCCCTACTGTAAGTCAAGGAAAACACCAAAGTCCTCCTACCCTCCTGCCCCTACTGTAAGTCAAGTAAGACACCAAAGTCCTCCTGCCCTTCTGCCCTCCTGCCCTCCTGCCCTCCTGCCCTCCTGCCCTCCTGCCCCTACTGTAAGTCAAGGAAAACACCAAAATCCTCCTGTCCTCCTGCCCTCCTACCCCTACTGTAAGTCAAGGAAAACGCCAAAGTCCTCCTGTCCTCCTGCCCTCCTGCCCTCCTGCTCTCCTGCCCTCCTGCCCCTACTGTAAGTCAAGGAAAACACCAAAATCCTCCTGCCCTCCTGCCCATACTGTAAGTCAAGGAAAACACCAAAGTCCTCCTGCCCTTCTGCCCTCCTGCCCTCCTACCCTCCTGCCCTCCTGCCCTCCTGCACCTTCTGTAGGTCAAGGAAAACACCAAAATCCTCCTGCCCTCCTGCTCCTACTGTAAGTCAAGGAAAACACCAAAGTCCTCCTGTCCTCCTGCTCTCCTGCCCCTACTGTAAGTCAAGGAAAACACCAAAGTCCTCCTGCCCTTCTGCCCCTACTGTAAGTCAAGGAAAACACCAAAGTCCTCCTGTCCTCCTGCTCTCCTGCCCTCCTGCCCTCCTGCCCTCCTGTCCCAACTGTAAGTCAAGGAAAACACCAAAGTCCTCCTGTCCTCCTGCCCTCCTGCCCTCCTGCCCTCCTGCACTCCTGCCCCTACTGTAAGTCAAGGAAAACACCAAAGTCCTCCTGCCCTTCTGCCCTCCTGCCCTCCTGCCCTCCTGCCCTCCTGCCCCTACTGTAAGTCAAGGAAAACACCAAAATCCTCCTGTCCTCCTGCCCTCCTGCCCCTACTGTAAGTCAAGGAAAACGCCAAAGTCCTCCTGTCCTCCTGCCCTCCTGCCCTCCTGCTCTCCTGCCCTCCTGCCCCTACTGTAAGTCAAGGAAAACACCAAAATCCTCCTGCCCTCCTGCCCTCCTACCCTCCTGCCCTCCTGCCCTCCTGCACCTTCTGTAGGTCAAGGAAAACACCAAACTCTTCCTGCCCTCCTGCTCCTACTGTAAGTCAAGGAAAACACCAAAGTCCTCCTGTCCTCCTGCCCTCCTGCCCTCCTGCTCTCCTGCCCTCCTGCCCCTACTGTAAGTCAAGGAAAACACCAAAATCCTCCTGCTCTCCTGCCCTCCTACCCTCCTGCCCTCCTGCCCTCCTGCACCTTCTGTAGGTCAAGGAAAACACCAAACTCTTCCTGCCCTGCTGCCCCTACTGTAAGTCAAGGAAAACATCAAAGTCCTCCTGTCCTCCTGCTCTCCTGCCCTCCTGCCCTCCTGTCCTCCTGTCCCAACTGTAAGTCAAGGAAAACACCAAAGTCCTCCTGTCCTCCTGCCCTCCTGCCCTCCTGCCCTCCTGCTCTCCTGCCCCTACTGTAAGTCAAGGAAAACACCAAAGTCCTCCTGCCCTTCTGCCCTCCTGCCCTCCTGCCCTCCTGTCCTCCTGCTCTCCTGCCCACCTGCCCTCCTACCCTCCTGCCCTCCTGCCCTCCTGCCTTCCTGCCCCTACTGTAAGTCAAGGAAAACATCAAAGTCCTCCTGTCCTCCTGCCCTCTTGCCCTCCTGCCCTCCTGCCCTCCTGCCCCTACTGTAAGTCAAGGAAAACACCAAAGTCCTCCTGTCCTCCTACTCTCCTGCCCTCCTGCCCCTACTGTAAGTCAAGGAAAACATAAAAAGTCCTCCTGTCCTCCTGCCCTCTTGCCCTCCTGCCCTCCTGCCCTCCTGCCCCTACTGTAAGTCAAGGAAAACACCAAAGTCCTCCAGTCCTCCTGCCCTCCTGCCCTCCTGCCCTCCTGCCCTCCTGCCCTCCTGCCCCTACTGTAAGTCAAGGAAAACACCAAAGTCCTCCTGCCCTTCTGCCCTCCTGCCCCTACTGTAAGTCAAGGAAAACACCAAAGTCCTCCTGCCCTTCTGCCCTCCTGCCCCTACTGTAAGTCAAGGAAAACACCAAAATCCTCCTGCTCTCCTGCCCTCCTACCCTTCTGCCCTCCTGCCCTCCTGCCCCTACTGTAAGTCAAGGAAAACACCAAAATCCTCCTGCTCTCCTGCCCTCCTACCCTCTTGCCCTCCTGCCCTCCTGCCCCTACTGTAAGTCAAGGAAAACACCAAAGTCCCCCCTGCCCTCCTGCCCCTACTGTAAGTCAAGGAAAGCACCAAAGTCCTCCTGCCCTACTACCCATACTGTAAGTCAAGGAAAACACCAAAGTCCTCCTGCCCTTCTGCCCCCCTGCCCTCCTGCCCCTACTGTAAGTCAAGAAAAACAACAAAGTCCTCCTGTCCTCCTGCTCTCCTGCCCTCCTGCCCTCTTGCCCTCCTGCCCCTACTGTAAGTCAAGGAAAACACCAAAGTTCTCCTGCCCTCCTGCCCCTACTATAAGTCAAGGAAAACACCAAAGTCCTCCTGTCCTCCTGCCCTCCAGCCCTCCTGCCCTCCTGCCCTCCTGCCCTCTTGCCCTCCTGCCCTCCTGCCCTCCTGCCTCTACTGTAAGTCAAGGAAAACATAAAAAGTCCTCCTGCCCTCCTGCCCTCCTGCCCCTACTGTAAGTCAAGGAAAACATAAAAAGTCCTCCTGTCCTCCAGCCCTCTTTCCCTCCTGCCCTCCTGCCCTCCTGCCCCTACTGTAAGTCAAGGAAAACATAAAAAGTCCTCCTGCCCTCCTGCCCTCCTGCCCTCCTGCCCCTACTGTAAGTCAAGGAAAACATAAAAAGTCCTCCTGTCCTTCTGCCCTCTTGCCCTCCTGCCCTCCTGCCCTCCTGCCCTCCTGCCCCTACTGTAAGTCAAGGAAAACACCAAAGTTCTCCTGCCCTTCTGCCCTCCTGCCCCTACTGTAAATCAAGGAAAATACCAAAATCCTCCTGCCCTCCTGCCCTCCTGCCCCTACTGTAAGTCAAGGAAAACACCAAAGTCCTCCTGTCCTCCTGCCCTCCTGCCCTTCTGCCCTCCTGCCCTCCTGCCCTCCTGCCCCTACTGTAAGTCAAGGAAAACACCAAAGTCCTCCTGCCCTCCTGCCCTCCTGCCCCTACTGTAAGTCAAGTAAGACACCAAAGTCCTCCTGCCCTTCTGCCCTCCTGCCCTCCTGCCCTCCTGCCCTCCTGCCCTCCTGCCCTCCTGCCCCTACTGTAAATCAAGGAAAATACCAAAATCCTCCTGTCCTCCTGCCCTCCTGCCCCTACTGTAAGTCAAGTAAGACACCAAAGTCCTCCTGCCCTTCTGCCCTCCTGCCCTCCTGCCTCTACTGTTAGTCAAGGAAAACGCCAAAGTCATCCTGTCCTCCTGTCCTCCTGCCCTCCTGCCCTCCTGCCCACCTGCCCTCCTGCCCCTACTGTAATTCAAGGAAAACGCCAAAGTCCTCCTGTACTTCTGCCCTCCTGCCCCTACTGTAAGTCAAGGAAAACACCAAAGTCGTCCTGCCCTCCTGCCCTCCTGCCCTCCTGCCCCTACTGTAAGTCAAGTAAGACACCAAAGTCCTCCTGCCCTTCTGCCCTCCTGCCCTCCTGCCCTCCTGCCCCTACTGTAAGTCAAGGAAAACACCAAAGTCCTCCTACCCTCCTGCCCTCCTGCCCCTACTGTAAGTCAAGTAAGACACCAAAGTCCTCCTGCCCT
>NC_091310.1:33912786-33947786 GCF_038502225.1 Cherax quadricarinatus | reverse complement strand
GTGTGTATTTCTCAGTGTATATACACCGTGAAGTGTGTATTTATGAGTGCATATACACCATGAGGTGTGTATTTCTCAATGTATATACACCGTGGGGTGTGCATTTCTCAGTGTATATACACCGTGAGGTGTGTATTTCTCAGTGTATATACACCATGAGGTGAGTATTTTTCAATGTATATAAACCGTGAGGTGTGTATCTCTCAGTGTATATACACCGTGAGGTGTGTATTTCTCAGTGTATAAACGCCATGAGGTGTGTATTTTTCAGTGTATATACACCGTGAGGTGTGTATTTCTCAGTGTATATACACCATGAGGTGCGTATTTCTCAATGTATATAAACCGTGAGGTGTGTATCTCTCAGTGTATATACACAGTGAGGTGTGTATTTCGCAGTGTATATACACCGTGAGGTGTGTATTTTTCAGTGTATATACACCGTGAGGTGTGTATTTCTTAGTATATGTACACCGTGAGGTGTGTATTTCTCAGTGTATATACACCGTTAGGTGTGCATTTCTTAATGTATATACATCGTGATATGTGTATTACTTAATGTATATAAACTGTGAGGTTTGTATTTAATGTATATTCACCGTGAGGTTTGCATTTCTCAGTGTATATACACCGTGAGATGTGTATTTCTTAATGTATATACACCGTGAAGAGTGTATTTCTCAGTGTATACACAAATCACGGTGTATGTACGCCGTAAGTTATGTATTTCTCGGTGCATATACGCTGGCTGTTCACTCGAATTCCGACTTTACAGATTAATGCAGTTTTAATTAAAACACAGGAGAAATGCTGCTTTTATGATCCTCGTGCTAAAAAACGGGCTTTACAATACGTCTTATTTCCTGTGCTACACGATTTTTTTTATCTACAGCCATTCATGGTGTTCTGAGTTTTTTTTTTCCTCCACTCATGGTAAGGTCGAGTGCATAAGCTAAGTCACGTGCGTGAGCGCACTCACACGCATACATTTGTATCTTCTCCATTCTAAATCTTCCGCACAAACGCCTCCTGATGATATTTATTCTGCCTGGCCGAGGTAATTAATTTTCCCCTGATGTGAAGCTTACATTATCGTTTTAGCCGCTGCACGATTAATTCGTGCGCTTGTTCAATCGAGTTACCACTGCATGTCAACATTTCGCTGGCTAGGACTCACTGTGTGTGTGTGTGTGTGTGTGTGTGTGTGTGTGTGTGTGTGTGTGTGTGTGTGTGTGTGTGTGTGTGTGTGTGTGTGTGTGTGTGTTTCACCAGCAATGACCGCTATTTACATCTGCTTATTCATTATACATTTTGTTTTAATGATTTCAAAGCGAGGTATAAGTATATAACATCAGTGCAGAACTTTACTCTCTCTGTGCAATGTAACGCATTGTAAATAGTTGATTATCCTATTTATGTATGGTTGTTAAACACATTCGTTAAATATGGTTGTCTGTGTTAGCTGTTAAATATGGATGGTAAGCATGTTTAAATATGGATGGTAAGCATGTTTAAATATGGATGGTAAGCATGTTTAAATATGGTCGTGTGTTGTTTGTTAACATGGCTGACTAACATGTTTAAATATGGTTTTGTGTGTTGTTAATATGGTTGACTAACATGTTTAAATACGGTTGTGTGTGTTGATTGTTAATATGGTTGACTAACATGTTTAAATACGGTTTTATGTGTTGTTAATATGGCTGACTAACATGTTTAAATACGGTTGTGTGTGTTGATTGTTAATATATGGTTGACTAACATGTTTAAATATGGTTTTGTGTCTTGTTAATATGGTTGACAAACATGTTTAAATATGGTTGTGTGTGTTGATTGTTAATATGGTTGACTAACATATTTAAATATAGTTGTGTGTGTTAATTGTTAACATAGTTGACTGACATGTTTATATATAGTTGTGTGCGTTAATTGTTAATATGGTTGAATAACATGTTTAAATATGGTTGTGTGTGTTGATTGTTAATATGGTTGACTAACATGTTTAAATATAGTTGTGTGTGTTAATTGTTAATATAGTTGACTAACATGTTTAAATATAGTTGTGTGCGTTAATTGTTAATATGGTTGAATAACATGTTTAAATATGGTTGTGTGTGTTGATTGTTAATATGGTTGACTAACATGTTTAAATATAGTTGTGTGTGGTAATTGTTAATATGGTTGACTAACATGTTTAAATATGGTTGTCTGTGTTAATTGTTAACATCGACACCATGCCTAACCCTTCTAGGGTAGGGTAGGTGCCTGAGCCCGAGCCTTTAGCTCATAAGACTGTCATTCCCATTTGCCCCCTTGTGGCGGGGATGGCAGACCAGAGAGGCCTAGCTTGTGGCTAGGCCTGGGGACAGTTGGTCCCAAAGATGAGGAGGTACTTGTGCCTCCTCCCATGGGAGACTTAGGTCTCAGACACTCCCTAAAGAGGGAGCCAAGGCCGGGCCACCACTTGGAAAAGGCCCGGGCCGGGCGAATACCGGCTAATCTTTAACTAACTAACTAACTAATTAATTGTTAATATGGTTGAATAACATGTTTAAATATGGTTGTCTGTGTTGTTAAATATGGTTGCTTATCATATTATCGTATTGTTACCTTTTCCACGGGTAAACATTGAACATCAAGTGACCAGTTATGCCGATGTTTGAATAATTTGTATGAGCACAATTAGCATCCAACTATTTTTATCCTTCTTATATTACCAAAAAATAAAAGTATTTTGCTGCCTAAAATTTTTTTGCTTAAAATTTTACGGATTATAATTTTGATACCTAGAATTTTACTGTCTAGAATTTTACTGTTTAGAATTTTAATATCTAGAGTTTCTTTTAACTAATTTATGTTTTACATCACGTGTAATAATGCCTCTAGTAATTATATTACTAGTAATCACGTCCCTAGTAATTATTCCTTTTTGAGATTACGTCCCCTAGTAATTATGCTCTTTTGTGATTACATCCCTAGTAATTATACCCTCGTCTATTCCATCTTCCTGTATATCGCTGGACTTCAAACACATCCTCTTCACTGGCACCAAAGTGAAAAAATGGCGGATATTACCGTAGATTTTCATCTCCTCTGAAACAAGGGAGCTGAGGAGTCGGGTTTTGTTTTCATAAATTCCTTCTGGTTTGTAGACTCCTTGTGGATCGTCTGTGCATACGTAGCTAAGCAGAATAAAAAGTTTGACTCTTTCTCCTCTGCGATAACATCAACACGCTGAGCCTGCCAGCGGAAGGTGAATAAATTAGTATCTCCAGCACTCGTATTTTGCTGGTATTTCTGGTGGCTGAAATTGGTAGAGTTTGCATAATAGGCAAATTGGAAGGAGGGGTGAGAGGGAAAGAGAGATAGGAAGATGGTAGTGGGAGATAAAATGTGAGTTGGAATGGAAAGTGTGTAGAAGGGAAATGAGAGAGAGAGAGAGAGAGAGAGAGAGAGAGAGAGAGAGAGAGAGAGAACAGAGAAACAAGAGGAAGGCAAGGAGCAGAAATGAGAGATAGGGTAGGGAGTAAAAAAAATACTCGTATACTATAGAGATATGAGGAAATTCTTGTTTAGTTTCAAAGTGGCTAAAAGATGGAATTTTCTAGCAGAAAAAGTAGTGGAGGTGGACTCGGTAAGTGGTGTCGAATATATACGCGATAGAATCCAAGTGGCTAGTAATCTGAATAGCTGATCGATATAAAACAGCCGGACCAAGAGCTGTGAACTCACCCCTGCGAGTAAAAATAGATTAGAAGTGGCTTTCCGAGAGGCAGTAGTCAGTCTCAGGCAATACCCTGTCTCCATCCACTCCCTGCTGTGAGTTTTATTGTTCCATAAAGTGTCCCGCGCACCATTTTCTTCTCTGTCACCATTATCAAGCGGGAATAAAGATCTCTTCAATTCCTCTGTTATCGTCTGTATATATCTCCTACTCCGCTTTACATATCCTCTCCCACTTGCAGTGTCCATACCGCCGTTGTATCCCCCTCAGAGCTGTCGGCTTACAATAAGATTTTGGGTTTGATTCTTTAGTAGGACGAAATATTCAGTGCGTCGAGTATGTAAGCACTTCACCGCACGCTAGACCAACCAAATTTCTGTAGTCGTCAATGCCAGCCGTAAGTATGATTATCATAGTCACGGAGGCGTTATATACAGCCCTAGATCGTCTAGTGAGTAGCAGGTGAACAACGAGAAGTGTATGTCTGTCTGTGTTGATTACGGGTACACTGGGAGTGTACTCTAATCAACATTTTAAAGATAAAAGTGTTCTTGAATGGTGGTGAACAGATTACATGCGGCCTTAATAACCCTAGTGTACTCGGTAAGTTTTAAACCGAATTAATTAATCCACTGGGAGTACACCACCGCTCAACATTCATTGATTAACCGCGCGGATATACTTCTGCACATCCACTGGTTAGTACGAGGTATATACAAGCAAATCAGACATGTTCAGGCCTGCAATATTTCAGTACTTGTTGCTATGCTATCCACGGAAATGCTGTGTGTATTTCTCACATGTGGTTCGTATCAAATTTCTCGATTTTCGTTATTGAAGATAGGGTAGGTTAGGTTGTCCTTTATCCATATAAATAGCAATTATAACGTATCACAGTGGAAATAAATTAGAAGAACAAGAAGATGGAGATATAACAAGAGTTCTGCCACGCGAACTAAAAACAGAGACACACTGAGAGAAGTAAATCAAACTGTATGTGATTTTCACTGTTTTAGGCACCTTCATCGGTCACCCATTTGACTGTCTTTCAATAGTGTTATTAAGAAAAAGGGCTGATGTTGCCAGTGACATTTACATATCATTATTATCTATGTAGATGAATGGTTCAGAGAACCGACAAGTTAATAAATTAGACACATGTGCAACACTTGGGTATCTTTAATGAGGAAACGTATCGCCACACAGTGGCTTCATCAGTCCATACAAAGGAGAAGGGTGAAGAACAGAAGGGACTGATTATCTCAGAATCTTCCTGTTCTTCACCAATCTCCTTTGTATAGACTGATGAAGCCACTGTGTGGCGAAACGTTTCCTCATTAAAGATACCCAAGTGTTGCACATGTGTCTAATTTGTCATTATTATCTAGAACAGCAACACACGTTCTACAGAGGATCTCTATTAAGTTCCACGTCTTCCTTGGATGCTCTGGCTTCGAAGATCTTTTTCCGATATTCCAACACCCAGAAGTTTTTACTGCTGCTGCTTCTACAACAACAACAACAACAACAACAGCAACAACAACAACAGCAACAACAACAACAACAACAACAGCAATAACAACAACAATAACTATTACTATACTACTGCTATAACTGCTAATACTACTACTAATACTAATACTACCTCTGCTGCTGCTGCTGCTGCTGCTGCTGCTGCTGCTGCTGCTGCTGCTGCTGCCTCTCTTGCTACTACTATTACTACTACTGCTACTGTTACTTCTACTTCTGTTACTAATGCTACTATTGTTACTACTACTAATACAGCTACTATCACTGGCAGAAGTAATAGTAGCAGCAGTAGTAGTAATAATAATAAAAATAATCATAATAATAATAGCAATGCTAATAAGAATGCATAATTATAAAAATAAAAAGAAAACCAATAGTAGCAGTAGTTATAATGATAATAATAATAATAATAATAATAATAATAATAATAATAATAATAATAATAATAATAATAATAATAATAATATAATGGTAATAAAAAGCATCAAAATATAATTTTTATACTCTGAGAATAATGGCGAAATTATGACCTTCTTTCCCCCAAATACAAGTGATTTATAGCCTTAAAAGATGTTGATCCAGTCAATGTTGATTTTAAAATTTCCTTCGAGGCTCTAAAATTCTCTAAATAAATTGTTATATTCACGGGAAAGAGTTAAACCTGTAGGTGGTCATAAATTTTTTAAAAATTTTTGGGGATGGTAAGCCTGGCTGCGAGGGACAGCACACCTGCCTGCCGCTTAGATAACGGAGGATCGAGCCTCCACCGCACCTTGTGCTGATTGACCCGCCCTAGTTTACGGCTTCACAAAAATATGAGTGTAAATTTACCTCAAAATACTGATGACGCAGGGTATATATATATATATATATATATATATATATATATATATATATATATATATATATATATATATATATATATATATATATATATATATATATATATATATATATATATATATATATATATATATATACACACATATATATATATATATATATATATATATATATATATATATATATATATATATATATATATATATATATATATATATATATACATACATATATATATATATATATATATATATATATATATATATATATATATATATATATATATATATATATATATATATATATATATATATATGCAAAACAACCACTCTGAAAGAATAGAGAAATTCCAAGCGCTTTCGTGACTACTCATATTATCAAGTTCCTTGATAATGTGAGTAGTCACGAAAGCGCTTGGAATTTCTCTATTCTTTCAGAGTGGTTGTTTTGCATATTTTAAAATCACCTGTTTACTGTGATCTTATTGCATATATATATATATATATATATATATATATATATATATATATATATATATATATATATATATATATATATATATATATATATATATATATATATATATATATATTCAGCAAGTCGGCCGTCTCCCACCAAGGCAGGGTGACCCAAAAAAGAAAAAAAATCCCCAAAAAGAAAATGCTTTCATCATCATTCAACACTTTCACCACACTCACACATAATCACTGTTTTTGCAGAGGTGCTCAGAATACAACAGTTTAGAAGCATATACGTATAAAGATACACAACATATCCCTCCAAACTGCCAATATCCCAAACCCCTCCTTTAAAGTGCAGGCATTGTACTTCCCATTTCCAGGACTCAAGTCCGACTATATGAAAATAACCGGTTTCCCTGAATCCCTTCACTAAATATTACCCTGCTCACACTCCAACAGATCGTCAGGTCCCAAATACCATTCGTCTCCATTCACTCCTATCTAACACGCTCACGCACGCTTGCTGGAAGTCCAAGCCCCTTCTCCACAAAACCTCCTTTACCCCCACTCTCCAACCCTTTCGAGGACGACCCCTACCTCGCCTTCCTTCCCCTATAGATTTATATGCTTTCCATGTCATTCTACTTTGATCCATTCTCTCTAAATGACCAAACCACCTCAACAACCCCTCTTCTGCCCTCTGACTAATACTTTTATTAACTCCACACCTTTTCCTAATTTCCACACTCCGAATTTTCTGCATAATATTTACACCACACATTGCCCTTAGACAGGACATCTCCACTGCCTCCAACCGTCTCCTCGCTGCTGCATTTACCACCCAAGCTTCACACCCATATAAGAGTGTTGGTACTACTATACTTTCATACATTCCCTTCTTTGCCTCCATAGATAACGTTTTTTGACTCCACATATACCTCAATGCACCACTCACCTTTTTTCCCTCATCAATTCTATGATTAACCTCATCCTTCATAAATCCATCCGCCGACACGTCAACTCCCAAGTATCTGAAAACATTCACTTCTTCCATACTCCTCCTCCCCAATTTGATATCCAATTTTTCTTCATCTAAATCATTTGATACCCTCATCACCTTACTCTTTTCTATGTTCACTTTCAACTTTCTACCTTTACACACATTCCCAAACTCATCCACTAACCTTTGCAATTTTTCTTTAGAATCCCATAAGCACAGTATCATCAGCAAAAAGTAACTGTGTTAATTCCCATTTTGAATTTGATTCCCCATAATTTAATCCCACCCCTCTCCCGAACACCCTAGCATTTATTTCTTTTACAAACCCATCTATAAATATATTAAACAACCATGGTGACATTACACATCCCTGTCTAAGACCTACTTTTACCGGGAAATAGTCTCCCTCTCTTCTACACACCCTAACCTGAGCCTCACTATCCTCATAAAAACTCTTTACATCATTTAGTAACTTACCACTTATTCCATATACTTGCAACATCTGCCACATTGCTCCACTATCCACTCTATCATATGCCTTTTCTAAATCCATAAATGCAATAAAAACTTCCCTACATTTATCTAAATACTGTTCACATATATACTTCAATGTAAACACTTGATCTACACATCCCCTACCCACTCTGAAACCTCTTTGCTCATCCGCAATCCTACATTCTGTCTTACCTCTAATTATTTCAATTATAACCCTACCGTACACTTTTCCTGGTATACTCAATAAACTTATTCCTCTATAATTTTTACAATCTCTTTTGTCCCTTTTCCCTTTATATAAAGGGACTATACATGCTTTCCGCCAATCCCTAGGTACCCTCCCCTCTTTCATACATTTATTAAACAAAAGTACCAACCACTCCAACACTATCCCCCCCTGCTTATAACATTTCTGTCATGATCCCATCAGTTCCAGCTGCTTTACCCCCTTTCATTCTATGTAATGCCTCGCGTGCCTCCCCCACACTTACGTTCTGCTCTTCTTCACTCCTAAAAGATTGTATACCTCCCTGACCAGTGCATGAAATTACCGCCTCCCTTTCTTCCTCAACATTCAAAAGTTCCTCAAAATATTCTCGCCATCTACCTAATACCTCCCTCTCCCCATCTACTAACTCCCCTACTCTGTTTTTAACTGAGAAATCCATACT
Organism: Cherax quadricarinatus; assembly: GCF_038502225.1. Taxonomy (NCBI): domain Eukaryota; kingdom Metazoa; phylum Arthropoda; class Malacostraca; order Decapoda; family Parastacidae; genus Cherax; species Cherax quadricarinatus. The sequence continues at coordinate 33,939,062 of NC_091310.1, read as the reverse complement.
TTCCCTAGGCTTTCTTAACTTGTTTAACTCACTCCAAATTTTTTTCTTATTTTCATTAAAATTTTTTGACAGTGCCTCTCCCACTCTATCATCTGCTCTCCTTTTGCACTCTCTCACCACTCTCTTCACCTTTCTTTTACTCTCCATATACTCTGCTTTTCTTATAACACTTCTGCTTTGTAAAAACCTCTCATAAGCTACCTTTTTCTCTTTTATCACACCCTTTACTTCATCATTCCACCAATCACTCCTCTTTCCACCTGCCCCCACCCTCCTATAACCACAAACTTCTGCTCCACATTCTAATACTGCATTTTTAAAACTATTCCAACCCTCTTCACCCCCCCCCCCACTACTCATCTTTGCACTAGCCCACCTTTCTGCCAAAAGTCGCTTATATCTCCCTCGAACTTCCTCCTCCCTTAGTTTATACACTTTCACCTCCCTCTTACTTGTTGTTGCCACCTTCCTCTTTTCCCATCTACCTCTTACTCTAACTGTAGCTACAACTAAATAATGATCCGATATATCAGTTGCCCCTCTATAAACATGTACATCCTGGAGCCTACCCATCAACCTTTTATCCACCAATACATAATCTAACAAACTACTTTCATTACGTGCTACATCATACCTTGTATGTTTATTTATCCTCTTTTTCATAAAATATGTATTACTTATTACCAAATCTCTTTCTACACATAGCTCAATTAAAGGCTCCCCATTTACATTTACCCCTGGCACCCCAAATTTACCTACTACTCCCTCCATAACATTTTTACCCACTTTAGCATTGAAATCCCCAACCACCATTACTCTCACTCTTGATTTAAAGCTCCCCACACATTCACTCAACATTTCCCAAAATCTCTCTCTCTCCTCTACACTTCTTTCTTCTCCAGATGCATACACGCTTACTATAACCCACTTTTCACATCTAATCTTTATTTTACTCCACATAATCCTTGAATTAAATATGAACTAAATATGAACTATATATATATATATATATATATATATATATATATATATATATATATATATATATATATATATATATATATATATATATAGGCCTTTCGTGTTGCAATCAACACGTCATCAGGAGCTTGCTAAGTTTCAAAAAGGGGTAATAAAATATCAGCAGATTCTAAAAATGCATAATTTTTTAAATATATACTTTCTTCACCTCTCGAGTAACTAATCAATAAGAGACCTTGAAAATACCTTAAGGATATCTTTTTTAATGACAAGCTAAATATGAGCAATAAACTAAATATGAACAATAATTATAAGGAACAAGAATAGAAACTGGAGTAGCCGTCATGGTATTACGTAACGTAAGAAGCGTAATCTCGTGAGCAAAGAATCATAATATAATTTAGTGTGGAGTGCACAGAGAATTTTCATGTTTTGTGAGCAAGATATTAAATTACCTGGGGACTAGAGAGCAGGGGCAAATAATGGGCGCTGTTAGGGCATATTTTGACATGATAAAGGTAAGTGTACACAGAGGGAGCGAGATGGGGGCACAAAGAAAGACTTATATGATATTGTTGACCTATTCAGTTTAGCGCCACTCCGCTCTCTCCTTGGCAGTATGTCAGTATGTTGTCCTACTTATTGTACCTCATTTCCGGCTCATTATTTGGTCGTACTTGGGGGAGGGGTATATGTTGTGTCCTTCTTAAGAAAATAAACATAGGTTATTAAGGTGATGCCACAGAGTGTAATAGACTCTGATCAATGAGAGAGGAGCTCCCACAGGAGACGAAAATGAGGATGAAAGGTAGTCTGGTAGTCCTTCAGGAGTATCTTGCTGAAGAGACCTCCGCCGGAGGCCAAGACTTACAGACTACCATTCTTCCTCATTTTTGTCTGCTGTGGGATTTCTTCTCTCGCAGGATATTATATATTTTAGTGGAAGCTCAACATGTTGGAAAATGAGGTCTTTGAATCAGGAACCTTACGCTTGTATCAAGTTCCTCATACTCCCCAGGAGAGAACTGAGGATTCTCGCCAGAGATCAACATGAAAAATTATATGAGACTCTCACACATACAACTGCAGTAAGGAACGAAATTATGAACTAATTTCTTTTTGTATTTAAAAGAAGCGTTCAACTCGTGTGCTTTATTCAGCACAAGGAGTCATAAGGCTCGATCCTCCGTCCGGTAACCATGAGAAAGAAGCTCTGTTAGAATGAATGAAAATACTTTTTGCAGAAGAAACTTACATTGGTATATTATTATTATTATTATTATTATTATTATTATTATTATTATTATTATTATTATTATTATTATTATTATTATTATTATTATTATTATTATTATTATTAACAGTAGTAATAGTAGTAGTAGTATAAGTAGTAATAGTAGTAGTAGTAGTAGTAGTAGTAGTAGTAGTAGTGATAGTAGTAATAGTAGTAGTAGTAGTAGTAGTAGTAGTAGTAGTAGTAGTAGTAGTAGTAGTAGTAGTAGTAGTAGTAGTAGTAGTAGTAGTAACAAGGCACTTCACTTTAGGGAGAAAAAGCGTTTTGCCCATGACATGATAATGCTCCATTCCGAGGAGAAACATCATCCAAGGGTAAAACCCCGTCCTTCACATTGTGCCATTAGGTCCATGCCACTGTACAGGAAACTGTACAGTGAGTACTTCCTTCAGTGTCCCCACTACTGTGTGTACAGTGGGCGCTTCCTTCAGTGTCCCCACTACTGTGTACAGTGAGTGCTTCCTTCAGTGTCCCCACTACTGTGTACAGTGAGTGCTTCCTTCAGTGTCCCCACTACTGTGTACAGTGAGTGCTTCCTTCAGTGTCCCCACTACTGTGTGAACACTGAGTGCTTCCTTCAGTGTCCCCACTACCGTGTGATAGACAATTCGTGGATGTTCACGAATACGCAGACGAAAAGGTCATAAAAGAAATTCTACAATAACTCTCATATGTACAGAGGATCGAGCTCAAAGAAATATAATTCACAGTGTTTTAATGATATAATGATACAGATAATGTGTGACAGAAGGACATTTGTGTTAAGTTCAGGACAATTAATGATGAAATTACTCTTGGCTAAACGTTTCCTTTGGATAAATATATGAGTGAGAGGGGATGGATTTGAGTGGGACTTGCACATGAGTGGGACTTGCACATGAGTGGGACTTGCACATGAGTGGGACTTGCACATGAGTGGGACTTGCACATGAGTGGGACTTGCACATGAGTAAATAGAATTATCAAAGCTTATTTCTTGGATAGCGTTGAAAATTGGGTTGGGCAAATATTCTGTTAATGGGATGGATTGTGAAGGACTTGCCTAGTATGGGCCAATAGGCCTACTGCAGTGTTCCTCCCTTTATATATTCTTATGTTCTTAATAAGTGTCGCGAACTGTACACAAGAATCCTTTTTCACAAATATAATTCATAGTTAGCAGGAAGGACTAGCAGGTTCTCAAGAATATTTTTTCATGTCGCAAAGGTTGATTATGTGTACTTTTAAGTCAAATTAAATTTAACTGTCATGTTCTTTACAGGGGGAAAAGTTTAGCTTAATGAGACTGGAACGAAATTAAACGTCCTTTGCAGGAGCCAAGTTAAGTGGTTAATAAAGATAAAACATTTTAAGTGCTGACTCAGGTGTTCCAGCACGTAAGGCGAGGCAAAGTATTTACCTTGCTATAATTACCTGATTAGAATTCTTATAGCGACACAAGGTGACACAGAGACACATGAGAAAGCTCTATAGCGGTGAAACTTTGCTAAATAAAAGATGTGTGTGTGTTTCTATGGTTCACTCCATGGTTAACCATAGAATGAAGGCAAGACATATATGGCAGGATTAATTCATAAGAACATAAGAAAGAAGGAACACTGCAGCAGGCCTACTGTCCCATGCGAGGCAGGTCCAATTCTCCTACCGGCTTAAGCCAATGCCCTAAGCTATTCAAGTCAGGTCACATTCACTTAAGGAAGGAGCACGGCATCTGGCCTAGCAGTAAAAGCTAGTCTGGTCCAACTCACACCCACCCTCACCCACTCATGTATTTTTCTAATCTATTTTAAAAACTACGCAACGTCGTAGCTTCATTGACAGCACCCGAGATTTTGTTCCACTCATCCACAACTCTATTATCAAAGCACTGCTTTCCTGTATCCTTCCTGAATCTGAATTTTTCCAACTTAAAGCCATTACTGAGAGAATGCGATGAGTGTTAGAGACAATAAAAGGTCGCCCAAGGAATAGGGCTCAGGAGAAAAAAATCCATAGAGTTCACTGAACTGAACTCAAAGAGTAAGATTTATGGGAGAGCACGGTACCTGTGACAATACAATGGTAGAGTATACCTACACTATTTAAATAAAATACATAATCCGGGTTATGGGATTTTACTGGAAAGACAATTCGTCTACTAGGGATTTCATCAACTCACACAGAAAACAAGACATGGGTGTTTACAGGAATTGAACCTCTCTCCAACCTTTATTAATCCCCTGTCCTGTTGATCTCTGACTTGACAAAGTCTCTGGCAGACGAAAACTCTTCACAAAAAAGTCATATTACGCACTGTATAACGTATTTATATATATCATAATGCCTAACATTAGTCGGAGGCTCACATTAACTGAATAACCTCTATAGCTATTGTTCGTCTGGTAAATCTAAGAGAAGTCTTCAGGAATATCAGCAAAGAGTCATTCTGGGCGCTTTATGCAACATATGGAAAATAAAACATGTTAGGTTGGAGAAAGTGCAGAGGGATGCAGCAAGACTTAGCAGTGCTAAGGAATGAGTTACGAGGAGAGGATTTGAACCTAAATACATTAGACGACAGAAGGTTCAGAGAATGTATTATAACAGTATTTAAAATGCTCAGAGGATTTAATAAGGTAGACAGGCATATAGGGCGGACACACACACACACACACACACACACACACACACACACACACACACACACACACACACACACACACACACACACACACACACACACACACACACACACACACACACACACACACACACACACACACACACACACGCACACACACACACACACACACACACACACACAGACACACACAAACACACACACACACATACATACACGCACACACATACACACACACAGACACACACACACACAGACACACAAACACACACACACACACACACACACACACACACACACACACACACACACACACACACACACACACACACACACACACACACGACACACACACACACACACACTCACACACACACACACACACACACACACACACACACACACACACACACACACACACACACACACACACACACACACACACACATATGACTGTAGTAGGGACAGGATCCATGGAGAGAGTGGACCTAGTAGCGACCAGCGAAGAAGCGAGGCCAGGAGCTGTGATTTAACCCCTGCAACCACAACTAGGCGAGCGCAACAATAATCCCTGGTATCACCCTTCCTATGTGCACATACCACACATTAAACCACACGCTGGGCTGCCTAGCCGCGAAAATTAGGAAAACTGGTAATTAATCCACCTTAATGAGTCCCATCTGACACGTAATGAGCTTCGTAATTTGCTTATGAATATTTTCTCTATCGTTCATTTTCCTCTGTAAGTGTTAGGACATGTTTCTATTATTATAAGTGTAAGGAGAACGTTTTTATTTTCACAAGTGGAAGGGGAATATATCTATTTTATAAGTGTCGTGAATGTTTCTGCTTCTTTTTTTTTTTTGTAAGTTTCGGGGCATAGTCCTTTATAAGTGCCGAAGATATTTTTTAGTGTAAGTGTCGAAATAGTGTTTCTTTTGTAGGTGTCGAGGAAATGTTCCTGTTGCAAGTCCCGCTCACTTCTGCAAGAAAGTATTTCAGTTCCTTGGTGCCTCAAAGAAATGCACCCAGTACCAAGACCATATGAACTTCACGGGACCTGTTTGGGAGAACATCCTCTTCCATAAGTGCAGTCGCAGTTTTAAACAACCCTCATTACTGCAGGGGCAAGTAGAGAGACAAAAATGTTGAAAACATCCAGCTTTTACCATCAGCAGATAATATATAAGACTAACTAACTAGATAATAAATAAGACTAACTAACTAAATAATAAATAAGACTAACTAACCTCTTAGAATATCTCCCGTTGACCAGCTCTACAGCCTTCAGATGAGGATGGTCAACGATAAAACAAGGCTTCTCGACGCGGGAATAACAGCAATGCAAGTTGCATATCTCCCGATTAATCACAACAAATGTTCACTTAATATCTCTCATGTAACATTACCTTTAGTTTATACATAAATAACCAACTCTTTGGAGACAAACTTTTGGCAAAATTTATGTCCGATTTTGATCATAAACAAGCCACACCTTGCTACAAAAAAGTGAGACGATACATTCACAAGAATGAGTTTCCAGGGCCAAGGATACTACATAATCTTCCAGGAGGAAAAGAAGAATGGGCGAGATCCAGTCCAGTCTTTATACAAAATAGATAAACATGATTTCGTATTTGATGGACTTGAACTCGAGGGACCACTTGTTTGAATACATCTGGAGTCTGTTGGGATCTCTTTGAAGTTTATTTCTGTTTTCTCCTGTTCTCATTCTTCTCGTTGGTCTTACATCATCACCAGTTGCGACATCGAACACAAGAACATAACAAAAAAATACCGAAGGATGAACGCTGGGCTTAGCGAACTCCATTGTGCCCTCAAGCCTCGCGAGCCGCAAATTGCCATCACAGGAAAAAGAGCTTCGTGAAAATATAAAAATAAATATTCATGTCTACTTGCACACGCATGTATGTAAGCTGAAGCAAGCAGGTGACTGAAGCCAGCATGTACCTTTCACATGTGCATATGTAAGTGAGCTGGGATGTACGATATGTAACTGACATGCATATCATGTTGATTTAAAATCAGTAAATCGCATGTATGCACCGTCACTTAAAAATCAATAGTGGATAGGCCACTTATCTTTTTTACCTCTTTGTCCTCTCCCACTCAATCCTACTCCATCCCTTTGTATCCTCCCCTATCCTTCTGTCGAGTGGCAGGCTTCTTTTGTAAGTGTAGAGGCTTGTTCCTTTTTTTTTGTAAATATCGAGCATATTCCTTGCGTAACTGTGGAGAAACATGTTTTTGTTTAGTGAGTGTCAAGAGCAAGTTCCTTTTGTAAGTGTCACATGGCATGTTCTTTTTTGTAAATATCGTGTGTCAAGTTCCTTTTTTTGTAAGTGTGGCGTTGCAAGTTCCTTTTTGTAAGTGTCACGTGGCAAGTTCCTGTTTTTTGAAACACTCCCTTGACGATGATTTAATTCTTCGGCAGAAATGCCTCTCGCGTCTGGGATTGAGTCGTAAATTGAATAAAATTTGGAAATTATCGTAATTTTTTTTCTGTCGAGTCTGCTTTAAAGAAGATGTAGAAGGGGTGGGATGCCTTGATGTTGCTGAAGGAGAGCTCTTGATCCATGGACCCATCCTGGATAGATCTGTCATTTCAGCAGAGTCTTCAACATAGGAGGGATGTGGGTGGCCTTACTGTTATGTACAAGGCGAACATTGTCAAAGTACCACACTTGGCTACACTTCGAGGACAGTGAGAAGCAAGCTTCTACACCACAAGACGGGAAGAAAGCAGCAACTTCACTCTGGCTGTACCCTTCTCCAGAACATCACTTTATCTGAGATCATTTATCCCCAGGTTGACTCCAGTCTGAAACACGTTTGTACAACATAATTGATCAAGTGAAAATGGTGGCCCACAGATGGCTCCAACTTCATCCTGTTCCCTACTTGTATATTTCATATCAATAAAAATGCTTTCAAACGAGCTGATGTAGGTAACAGCTCTTAGCTTGTCAATAAAGTTAGGAATCCTTAACTTGTCAATAGGTTGTAAATAAAGTTAGGGATCCTTAACCTAACATTGTCAAACCCTGTGTAAAAAAACAGTGGATTTGTCCACTTCACTGGATCGGTCCTGAATGCTTCCCGTCCATCAGGTGCTATATAGCCCTTACGGGTTTAGCACCTTCCCTGAAAATATTAATTGTGTCTCTCAATATTCTTCTTCTTCTTCTTCTTCTTCTTCTTATTATTATTATTATTATTATTATTATTATTATTATTATTATTATTATTATTATTATTACTATTACTATCAACCACCCAGGGACGTGCTATCATCCTTCCCAATGAGTGTGAAACGGAAATATCTAATTGTTTTACACAATGGTAGGATTACTGGTGTCTTTTCTTTCTCATAAATGTGCTTATACTTACATTTAAGTCACACTACATATGCATGTACACATATATGTAGACACACCCATCTGAGGTTTCTTCAGTTAGAAGATTCTTAATGGTTCTTGTTCTCATATTATTTCCTTTCATCTCCATAGGGAAGATGTTGCCAGTGTATGGAAGAGGCGGTAGGTTAAGAGTTTTTATGAGGATAGTGAGGCCTAGATTAGAATATGTAGGAGAAAGGGAGATGATTTCTCAGTAAAAATAGGCCTTAAACAGGGATGCATGATATCTCCATAGTTGTTTAACATGTTTATAAACGAGGTTGTAAAAGAAGTGAACGCTAGGGTGTTGGGGAAAGGTGTGGAATTAAAAGATAAAGAATCTAATTCAGAGTGAGAGCTGTCACAGTTGCTTTTTGCCGATGACACTGTGCTTTTGGGAAATCCTGAAGAGATGTTGCAAAGCTTGGTAGACGAATTAGAGATGGTATGTAAAAGAAGGAAATTAAAATTGAACATTGGAAAGAGCAAGGTGATGAGGGTAGCAAAAAATAGAATGGGATGGGTCCATGAAAGATGAAGAAAACCATAGAAGTGATGAAGGAAAAAAAGGTGGGTAGTACAATGAGCCATCCGAGGAGACAAATAACGTTATCCATGAAATCAAAAAGAAGATATTATCAGGTAATAGTGGTACTAACACTCTTATATGGATGTAAAGCATGGATTTTTAATATAAGAGTGAGTAAGAGGCTGGAGGCAGTGGACGATGTCGTGTTGGAGGGCAATGTTGTGGATATCATGCAGCTTATTCGTAGTATGGAGATTAGAAGATGCGGGGTTACTAAAAGTATTATCCAGAGGGCTGAGGAGGGATTATTGAGGTTGTTTGGATATATAGAGAAGATGGAGCGAAATGTGTTGACTTGGAGGATATATTAAACTGTAGTGGATGGGAGGGGTAGGGGGTTTTCCATAGAAAGGTTGGAGGAAGGAGGTAAGGGAGGGTTTTGTATGTGAGGGGCTTGGATTTCCAGCAGGCGTGTGTAAGCATGGTGAGTGGAGGTAACTGCCCTTTCTTGGTGGGAGAGGACCGGTATGTAAAAAAAATATTTCAGGAAAGCATAAACCAGTAAGGGTCATAAAGCACATGGAAATGGCAGGTCCAGAGAAGGGGAGAGGTGACTCCAGTTCCTTGAATGAAGAGCCTTTCATCTCCAAGGGCGTTTCTCACGGGCGTGTGTGTATACTATATCTTGGAATCTGCCTGTGATAGGCATCAAGAGTGCTCCTTCGTTGTTGACTGCTTGTTTAACAAGGTTGTTGGTGCCAACGGCCCACACGTCTACATGATCATCTAGCCAAATCTGCTGCTGGTCTAGCTCCTGGCCCCGACCTGCTGCTGGTTCGGCATCTGGCCCCAACCTGCTGCTGGTTCAACATCTGGCCCCCAACCTGCTACTGGTCCAGCATCTGGCCCCAACCTGCTGCTGGTCCAGCATCTGGCCCCAACCTGCTGCTGGTCCAGCATCTGGCCCCCAACCTGCTACTGGTCCAGCATCTGCCCCCAACCTGCTACTGGTCCAGCATCTGGCTCCAACCTGCTGCTGGTCCAGCATCTGGTTCCAACCTGCTGTTGGTCCAACAACTGGTTCAGCCTGTCGCTGACCCAACACATACTCGTAATGTGACCGTGGGTCACATCAGGCTAGACAAGAACTTTAGGTAAACAGGACTGTCGCCTCCTGCATTAAGATGAAGTGATCGTCTGGAGAGCGAGAGCGGCCCGCAAAGATACCGAGACCAAGGTGATAGCGAAAAAGGAGCAATAGCTCCTCTTCGTAACTTAAAATGAATGAGCGAGCGAACGAGAGAGAGAGAGATACAGAGAAAGACAGACAGACAGACAGACATACACACACACACACACATACACACACACACACACACGTACAACTAGAGTGCTTGAAGTGAAGGGTACACACGACAAAAGTATTATCATAAAAATATTTTTTAATGTGAAATATATTAATTTTCGTACTGTCAGAAGCACAAAGGTTTTCTCGTTTTTGTATAAATGAAAAAAAAAAAAAGATATCGAAAAAAATATTTGAAAAATTAGAGTTCATAGGATTTCTGCAATTTCATGAACATGCCAGGAGCGTGAAGCACTTTTTGATATAGAGTTTGATTCCATAATTTTTTTTTTCGTAATTCTTCGTATAGTAAAAAAATTGTTCTCGTCAACCTTGGATATGTTTTCAACACACACACGCGCGCGCGCACACACACACACACATACACGATATATATATATATATATATATATATATATATAATATATATATATATATATAAATATATATATATATATATATATATATATATATATATATATATATATATATATATATATATCTCTCTCTATATATATATATTTCTATATATATTTCTATATATATATATATATATATATATATATATATATATATATATATATATATATATATATATATATATATATATATATAATATGTGTACTCGCCTAATAATGGTTGCAGGGGTCGAGACTCAGCTCCTGGCCCCGTCTCTTCACTGATCGCTACTAGGTCCTCTCTCTGCTTCCTGAGCCATGTCATACCTCGTCTTAAAGCTATGTATGGTTCCTGTCTCCAGTACGTCACTTGCTAGGCTATTCCACTTCCTGACGACTCTATGACTGAAGAAATACTTCCTAATATCCCTTTGACTCGTCTGAGTCTTCAGCTTCCAATTATGACCCCATGTTTCTGTGTCCCCTCTCTGGAACATCCTGCCTCTGTCCATCTTACCTATTCTACGCAGTATCTTGTATGTCGCTATCATGTCTCCCCTGACCCTTCTGTCCTCCAGTGTCGTCAGTCCGATTTCCCTCAACCTTTCATCGTAGGACATTCCCCTGAGCTCTGGAACTAGCCTTGTTGCAAGCCTTTGTACTTTCTCTAACTTCTTGACGTGCTTGACCAGGTGTGGGTTCCAAACTGGTGCTGCATACTCCAGTATGGGCCTGACGTACACAGTGTACAGTGTCTTGGACGATTCCCTGTTAAGGTATCGGAACGCTATTCTCAGGTTTGAAAGGCGCCCATATGCTGCAGCAGTTATCTGGTTTATGTGTGCTTCCGGAGACATGCTCGGTGTTATGGTCACCCCAAGTTCTTTCTCCTTGAGTGAGGTTTGCAGTCTTTGTCCACCTAGCCTATACTCTGTCTGCGGTCTTCTTTGCCCTTCCCCAAGCTTTATGACTTTGCATTTGGCAGGGTTGAATTCGAGAAGCCAGTTTCTGGACCACATGTCCAGTCTGTCTACGTCTCTTTGTAGTCCTGCCTGTGTGTGTGTGTGTGTGTGTGTGTGTGTGTGTGTGTGTGTGTGTGTGTGTGTGTGTGTGTGTGTGTGTGTGTGTGTGTGTGTATACTAAGTGACTGTGAGACCATATATCTCTCTGTGTAGTTCCTGAGAGAGGAAACACAGGCACTGTGTGAGCCTTTAGTAATAAGATTCAACAAATCTATCGATACAGGGCAAGTGCCAGAGGCATGGAAAACTGCAGATGTAGTCTTAATTTTTAGTGAAAGGAGACAAACGTTACACTACGGACCAGCGTCACTGACATGTGTAGTATATAAAGTTTTGGATAATATTATCAGCAGAAGAAAGGAAAATTCACAAACCTACTGGAGTTCTACGACAATGTAAAAGAAGTAAGGCAGGAAAGAGAGGGATGGGTAGATTGCATCTTCTTGGATTGTAGGAATGCTTTTTAACACAGTACCGCACAAGTTCAAGTGGTAGGCAGAAATAACAGGGAGAGCACTACAATGGATGAGGCATACCAAACAGGAAGGAAACAATGCGCGATTGTCCGTGAGGTGTTGGAATGGGCGCATGTGACAAATGGTGTTTCAAGAGAATCAGTACTAGAGTCGGTGCTACAAAAAGCTACAAATGGATCTGGATAGAATACAGGTCAGGTCTGACAAGTGACTGCTGGAGTTTAACTCCAGCAAATGCAAAGTTATAAAGTTTAGGTAAAGACAATGAAGACCACAGACGGAGTTTCTGCACGGGGGAAAAAGTTGCTAACTTAAGGAAGAGGACCTTGTGGTGAGTATTGTACCGAGCATAACATCTGAGGCGCACATCACCCAAATAACTGCTGCACCGAATGCTCGTCTGACAAATCTAAGACTAACTTTTAAACATCTTAGTAAGGAGTTATTCACGACACTGTACACCGTTTACGTTAATCCCATACTGGACTACGCAGCACCAGTATGAAACCCACACCTGGTCACGCATGTCAGGAAATTGGAAAATTGTTTAGCAACGAGACTGTCCCGGAATAGGGACAGATTGAGAGAAAAATTTGGAAACCTCGATGAGTCACAGGGATGTTAGGAAGTATTTCTTCAACTTTAGAGTAGTCAGAAAGTGAAATAACTTGGAGAATGATGAGGCAGAGGTAGGATCTATGCATAGTTTTAGGAAAAGGTGAACCTTGTAGCGATCAGCGAAGAGGCGGGACCAGGAGCTGAGACTCGACCCCTGCAAAACACACACACACACACATACAGTATTAAACTCGAGAAGGTCCGAGGGAATGCATCCGGCATCTAATGATGCCGGATTCATTTTAGCCTGTACAGTAACATCAATAATTATTGCTTACTGCATATAAAGTGTGAAATATATATCTCTGAACAAATGTATAGTGAGAGAGATATAACTCTCACTGTAATTTATAGTAAGATATATACCCCCACTGAGGGTATATATCGACAGAGAGATATCTCTCTCAGTGTGTTATCAGTGTATAGTGAGTGATATGCAACTGTCATTGTTTATTCCCTTCCTGAGTATAAGAGATTTAGAACTAGACATTAATAATAAAAATAATCACCACCACTACTAGCATCAACACAACCACCACCACCACGATAACAACTATATCGCTAGCACGACTACCACCACCACCACTACAACCAAAGACCAAAAACCACTACCGAAAGCAGCATCACCACGACCACCACTACTACTACCAATTGTAGTAGCACCACCACCACCGTTACCAGCACCACCACTAACACCACCAACACAACCACAACCAACAATACTTCATAACAAAATTACCAGCACCTCCTCCAGCACCACCACCATCAATACCAGTAACAGTAGCACCATCAGTAACACCCCCACCAGCACCAGCAGCAGAACCACCACCTCCTCATAATCCACTATTAACCCTCCAACTCCAACGACCTTATCTCCACTACCAACACCACTACAAAAAGAAGCAGCAACAGTAGCAGCAACAGTAGCAGCACCAGCAACACTGCAGTAGCAGCACCAGCAACACTGCAGTAGCAGCACCAGCAACACTGCAGTAGCAGCAACACCAACAGTGCAGTAGCAGCACCAGCAACACTGCCGTAGCAGCAACACCAACAGTGCAGTAGCAGCACCAGCAACACTGCAGTAGCAGCAACACCAACAGTGCAGTAGCAGCACCAGCAACACTGCCGTAGCAGCAACACCAACACTGCAGTAGCAGCACCAGCAACACTGCAGTAGCAGCAACACCAACAGTGCAGTAGCAGGACCAGCAACACTGCAGTAGCAGCACCAGCAACACTGCAGTAGCAGCAACACCAACAGTGCAGTAGCAGCATCAGCATCACTGCAGTAGCAGCAACAGCAACACTGCAGTAGTAGCACCAGCAACAGCAACTGCAACAGCAACAACACAGCAGTAGCACCAGTAACAGCAGTTGAATGCTCTCAGTGTCCCACGCGCTTCACCATGACAGCAAGAAGAATAATGGTCCAACTGTTTACAATGTTTTCCTTACTAAATGTATTGATATATATATATATATATATATATATATATATATATATATATATATATATATATATATATATATATATATATATATATATATATATATATATATATATATATATATATATATATATATATATATATATATATATATGTCGTGCCGAATATGTAAAACTGGTCAATTAGCAAGAACTCATTTAAAATTAAGTCCTTTCTAAAATTTTCCCTTATACGTTTAAAGGTATATTTTCTTCATTAATGTTAATGTAAAAAAAATTAATTTTGCACCAAAAGAATCTTAGAAAACTTACCTAACCTTATTACAACAAGAGCAATATATTTTAGCCTAACCCAACTAAATATATTTTAGATTTGTTTACAATAATTTAATACTAAACAAACAAAGCGAAATATATTTTTTTCGTTAGGTTCAGAATGATTTTGGCGAAATTTAAGCCAAGATCGCAAGTTCTGCCTATTCGGCACGACATACACACACACACACACACACACACACACACACACATATATATATATATATATATATATATATATATATATGTATAAACACTGATCTCAGGCTGAAGGAGACTCGAACCTACGAACCTTAGGACAAGGTACGCAGTGCTTTACCAATCTACCCACACTGGACCAATACCTTGGCGTGTAGCATTCGCTACACGTTTGATCCAAGGCAGCCAGCTTTCAGGGAGAAGGCTTACAGCTTTTCATCTCATCCCCTGCATGCATCAGCCTTACTAGAGATTTGAACAATGCAAGGAATTCGCGAGAGTATGCGAAATATACACAAACACTGATCTCTGGCTGAAGGAGACTCGAACCTACGAACCTTAGGACAAGGTACGCAGTGCTTTACCAATCTACCCACACTGGACCAATACCTTGGCGTGTAGCATTCGCTACACGTTTGATCCAAGGCAGCCAGCTTTCAGGGAGAAGGCTTACAGCTTTTCATCTCATCCCCTGCATGCATCAGCCTTACTAGAGATTTGAACAATGCAAGGAATTCGCGAGAGTATGCGAAATATACACAAACACTGATCTCTGGCTGAAGGAGACTCGAACCTACGAACCTTAGGACAAGGTACGCAGTGCTTTACCAATCTACCCACACTGGACCAATACCTTGGCGTGTAGCATTCGCTACACGTTTGATCCAAGGCAGCCAGCTTTCAGGGAGAAGGCTTACAGCTTTTCATCTCATCCCCTGCATGCATCAGCCTTACTAGAGATTTGAACAATGCAAGGAATTCGCGAGAGCATGCGAAATATACACAAACACTGATCTCTGGCTGAAGGAGACTCGAACCTACGAACCTTAGGACAAGGTACGCAGTGCTTTACCAATCTACCCACACTTGACCAATACCTTGGCGTGTAGCATGAAAAGCTGTAAGCCTTCTCCCTGAAAGCTGGCTGCCTTGGATCAAACGTGTAGCGAATGCTACACGCCAAGGTATTGGTCCAGTGTGGGTAGATTGGTAAAGCACTGCGTACCTTGTCCTAAGGTTCGTAGGTTCGAGTCTCCTTCAGCCAGAGATCAGTGTTTGTGTATATTTCGCATGCTCTCGCGAATTCCTTGCATATATATGTATATATATATATATATAATTATATATATATATATATATATGTATATATATATATATATATATATATATATATATGTCGTGCCGAATATGTAAAACTGGCCAATTAGCAAGAACTCATTTAAAATTAAGTCCTTTCTGAAATTTTCTCTTATTCGTTTAAAGATATATATTTTTCATTAATGTTAATGTAAAATTTTTAATTTTGCACCAAAAGAATCTTAGAAAACTTACCTAACCTTATTATAACAAGAGCAATTTATTTTAGCCTACCCTACTAGATATATTTTAAATACGTTTACAGTAATTTAGTACTAAACAAACACAATCAAATGTATTTTTTTTAGTTAGGATCAAAATGATTTTGGAGAAATTATTGCATACACAAATTTTCACTTGTCCTTTATGGCAAGATGAGCGTTGCTATTTAAGCCAAGATCTCAAGTTCTGCCTATTCGGCACGACATATATATATATATATATATATATATATATATATATATATATATATATATATATATATATATATATATATATATATATATATATATATATATATATATATAATTAAAGGAGCTAAATATTTTTTATCGGACTATTCAAATGTATTTATGGAGCTAAGTATATTTGCTTTTCGGGAGAAATTTATTTATTCATAGATCTACTAGTGTCATTTAAATTGTTAACTGGATTTAAAGCCTGTCGACTTCAAAAATGGGTCATTAATGTTGGATGTAACCTATTTGTCACAAATCAAGAACACTTTAATCCCAATTAAAGCGTTTACAGTAAATTACTCTTTATATTTCCAGAGAGACTTAACACCTTCCAGTGTATATGTTGTATGATCTTCCTCTCTCGATGTAAGACTCAGTGGTTCCCAAACTTTTTCAGCTTGTTACTCAATTTAACATGCCACATAAAGCATGTTACCCCTTTCACAAAATGTTATTATTATTGATGTATATGGCTAAATTAAAACACTTGAGATATTTTCTTTTATTTATTGTATATGAACATTGTGCATCTCTAATGACTATTACCAAAGATGTCAAGAACATCAGTGGGATGGATGGAGTTGCATACTTGAAGCTAGTTTAGGAATTCTTGGCTTCGTGGTTGAAAGTGCCAGCCTGGCATCGTTTGCAACATTCAAACGAGTCCTCTTTTTTGTTTTCATACCCAGCACAGTTGAGAAGCCCTTCTCGCACAGATACGTTGTTGAGAATGATACCAACAACTTCAAGGCTCTCTTGGACAGAGTTGGCGAGTCAGGTAGTCGTGAAATCCAAAAGGAATCTGCATTCTGGTTTTGTAATTCGATTTTCAAGGCTTCATTGGCTCGCATTGTGATCCACTCCTCCTTTGCAGGGAAATCATCATCATGAATGGCATCATCAGGTACAGAGAAGGGATGAATGA
This sequence comes from Cherax quadricarinatus, assembly GCF_038502225.1. NCBI lineage: Eukaryota > Metazoa > Arthropoda > Malacostraca > Decapoda > Parastacidae > Cherax > Cherax quadricarinatus. The sequence goes on along the minus strand of NC_091310.1, from coordinate 33,921,877 downwards.
TCCACTGAAGAGTGGCTGTTTCTTGGTCACTCTCTGGAAAGTAGTGATGCATGCTTGTTTCAAGCCCACATACCACATACATTATATATAAAATTAATAATAGCTACAAATTCACAGTAACAGTGGGTAAATACTAACTATATACTGCACAGGGCAGTACACATGCATACCAGCTTATGTCTACCTCGGCTGATGCTCACAGATAAACTGACTGTGTGAAATAGAGGCAGCCTCAGGAAGTGAGTGACGCGTACTGGACAGGTCGATCTGGGCTACTGAGTGACTTTTGTCCTGAAGCATACTTGTCAAAATACTTTTGGGTTTCCACACACTTAGCTATATATTTCTTCTTTTCTAATACTGTATATTAGTTTTTGATGTTTATTGTTATTTGGTTTAACTTTATTACCTACTTATAATAGGTTTACTTTACAACTTTATATACTAAGACAAAGTTAACAATAATCCTCATACCGGGTACCGCATTGTTTTCTTGATTTTCAGAATTCATAACTTTTTTTCTGTCACCCCTCCATTACCCCCCAAAAATGGTTAAATTACCCCCAGGGGGTAATTTACCCCCAGTTTGGGAACCACTGATGTAAGTGGATATGGCTACTGGAAAAGGCCGCCTGAGTAATCTCGGCCTCGCAGTGTTTATAAAGCTCTTTTATTATAAAATATATGTAGATTTCTTTTATTATAAAATATATGTAGACTAAATAATCAACTATTAAGAAACTCGAGTATGAGGAAATGTAATCAGCTAATGCCAGAAAAGAATATTCAGTTAACTATAAAGAATCCACCTTCCTCTTCCTCCGGGAGAATAACACGACTGGAAAGCTACAGCTCGTCTCCCAGACAGAGAGCTGTGCAACATAGCTGTCTACGTAGTTTCTCTCTCTGTCTCTTCCTCGTCTTCCTCTCCTCATAAAGGCCAGCATCTTTTCCTTTCCCATTAGAGTTTTCTTGTGGTAAAGACAGCCACCTGGGTCTATAAGGATGATAATCGCATCACAGTACAAAGGAAGTCCAGGATTGGCACTACTGTGCCACTACTCTCATGTAACAAGATAGCTTTAAAGACAACAGACACAGGCATTGGAGACAGAAACTTGTGGACACAGATAACGAGCACCAATACATCACAAGGTGTATCTTTCAGTGATTGTACACCGAGAGGATTCTGTCTCTTGCCGTGCATACACCGTATCAAGCTTTTAATTTACCATGTATTCCCATCACAAAATTTATGTAAAATATTTAAATTATGTACAATGGATATAACATAAAGCATTATAAGTTTGAACAGAGTGAAAGTAAAAGTAAGAGAGAGAGAGAGAGAGAGAGAGAGAGAGAGAGAGTATAATAACTCTCCTACAGAGGACATATTCTAGTATGGTGTTAACCAACCCGAGGATTGAAGGGATTTGAAGGCCCAGGACTGCATCTGTAGTTGAGTTAACTTACCCTTGGGCATCCTCTTACCCTCCTCCCTCCCTCACGCTGAACAAGCAAAACTTCCAGCACAACCAACAGTTACCTCCACTCTAATGGTGCACTCAGTGAGAGTAGGAAATAAACTACCGTGCCTTACAGTTGGTTTATGATGGCATGCAGAAGTGTAGTTACATAAATGTACGTTGAATGCAATATTTGCACTCGGCGCACGCAGCATCGATAGGTATATATTTCTCAGCATTAATACACCGAAAAGGGGTATATCTCTCAGTGCATATACGCTAAGAGTTTACTTTAATCCTAGGTTTGGGGAGTAAAATACCTATGTCTAGCAGTGTACAGAATACATGCAGCCTTAATGACTTCAGCGTAGTTGAGATATTTTTAAAGAAATTAACAAAAGATGTTAAAGAATATTTTTTGTTCATGTAAGGCTATCGGTCTATGTATTTACAACGATTGGTTAGTAAAGATTTCATTTAACCCCATTTGCGTACTGAGATCAGGAGAAAAAGATTTAAAATTGGTCGAAAGTGTTTTTAAGAACATTCTAGTGTAGTACACATATCTGTAAAATATTATAAAATGATAAAATTCTGGGCCCAACCATTATATAACTTCATTACATTTGTCTTATTATGTGAAGAGTCCTTCCTCTGTAAACAAGGTGCTAGTAACATTTTCTCAGAGTACACAGTACTTTACCACGAAAGTACTGTGTACTTTGATACAGAGTTTGCAGTGCAGTTTCGAGTCCTGTTGCGAACGTAGAATAATATTTGTAAATAATTTAGCCTGTTTGCGAATTGTTAAGCAAATATATATATATATATATATATATATATATATATATATATATATATATATATATATATATATATATATATATATATATATATATATATGTCGTACCGAATAGGCAGAACTTGCGATCTTGGCTTAAATAGCAACGCTCATCTTGCCATATAGGACAAGTGAAAATTTGTGTATGCAATAATTTCGCCAAAATCATTCTGAACCTTACGAAAAAATGTATTTCAATGTGTTTGTTTAGTATTAAATTATTGTAAGCAAATCTAAAATATATTTAGTTGAGTTAGGCTAAAATAAATTGTTCTTATTATAACAAGGTTAGGTAAGTTTTCTAAGATTCTTTTGATGCAAAATTAAAAATTTTTCATTAACATTAATGAAAAAAATGTCTTTGAACGTGTAAGAGAAAATTTTAGAAAAGATTTAATTTTAAATGAGTTCTTGCTAATTGACCAGTTTTACATATTCGGCAACATATATATATATATATATATATATATATATATATATATATATATATATATATATATATATATATATATATATATATATATATATATATATATATTCAACAAGTCGGCCGTCACCCACCGAGGCAGGGTGACCCAAAGAGAAAGGAAATCCCCTTCTCTGTTTTTAACTGATAAACTCATTTGTTCCCTAGGCTTTCTTAACTTGTTTAACTCACTCCAAATTTTTTTCTTATTTTCATTAAAATTCCTTGACAGTGCCTCTCCCACTCTATCATCTGCTCTCCTTTTGCGCTCTCTCACCACTCTGTTCACCTTTGTTATACTCTCCATATACTCTACTCTTCTTATAACACTTCTCCTTTGTAAATACCTCTCATAAGCTACCTTTTTCTCTTTTATCACACCCTTTTCTTCATCATTCCACCAATTACTCCTCTTTCCTCCTGCACCCACCCTCCTATAACCACAAACTTCTGTCCCACATTCTAATACTGCATTTTTAAAACTATTCCAACCTTCTTCAACCCCCCCACTGCTCATACTTGCACCAGCCCACCTTTCTGCCAATAGTTGCTTGTATTTCACCCGAACTTCTTCCTCCCTTAGTTTATACACTTTCACCTCCCTCTTACTTGTTGTTGCCATTTTCCTCTTATCCCATCTTCCTCTTACTCTAACTGTAGCTACAGCTAGATAATGATCCGATATATCAGTTGCCCCTCTATAAATATTATATTATTGTAAACGTAACTAAAATATATTTAGTTGGGTTAGGCTAAAATAAATTGTTCTTGTTATAATAAGGTTAGGTAAGTTTTCTAAGATTCTTTTGGTGCAAAATTATAATTTTTTACATTACCATTAATGAAAAAAATATATCTTTAAACGTATAAGAGAAAATTTTAGAAAGAACTTAATTTTAAATGAGTTCTTGTTAATTGACCAGTTTTACATATTCGGCACGACATATATATAAATATATATATATATATATATATATATATATATATATATTTATAAAATTTTTTTTTTTTTTTTTTTTTTTTTTTTTCAACAAGTCGGCCGTCTCCCACCGAGGCAGGGTGACCCAAAAAAGAAAGAAAATCCCCAAAAAGAAAATACTTTCATCATCATTCAACACTTTCACCACACTTGCACATTATCACTGTTTTTGCAGAGGTGCTCAGAATACAACAGTCTAGAAGCATACACATATAAAGATACACAACATATCCCTCCAAACTGCCAATATCCCAAACCCCTCCTTTAAAGTGCAGGCATTGTACTTCCCATTTCCAGGACTCAAGTCCGACTATATGAAAATAACCGGTTTCCCTGAATCCCTTCACTAAATATTACCCTGCTCACACTCCAACAGATCGTCAGGTCCCAAGTACCATTCGTCTCCATTCACTCCTATCTAACACGCTCACGCACGCTTGCTGGAAGTCCAAGCCCCTTACCCACAAAACCTCCTTTACCCCCTCTCTCCAACCCTTTCGAGGACGACCCCTACCCCGCCTTCCTTCCCCTATAGATTTATATGCTTTCCATGTCATTCTACTTTGATCCATTCTCTCTAAATGACCAAACCACCTCAACAACCCCTCTTCTGCCCTCTGACTAATACTTTTATTAACTCCACACCTTCTCCTAATTTCCACACTCCGAATTTTCTGCATAATATTTACACCACACATTGCCCTTAAACAGGACATCTCCACTGCCTCCAACCGTCTCCTCGCTGCTGCATTTACCACCCAAGCTTCACACCCATATAAGAGTGTTGGTACTACTATACTTTCATACATTCCCTTCTTTGCCTCCATAGATAACGTTTTTTGACTCCACATATACCTCAACGCACCACTCACCTTTTTTCCCTCATCAATTCTATGATTAACCTCATCCTTCATAAATCCATCCGCCGACACGTCAACTCCCAAGTATCTGAAAACATTCACTTCTTCCATACCCCTCCTCCCCAATTTGATATCCAATTTTTCTTTATCTAAATCATTTGACACCCTCATCACCTTACTCTTTTCTATGTTCACTTTCAACTTTCTACCTTTACACACATTCCCAAACTCATCCACTAACCTTTGCAATTTTTCTTTAGAATCTCCCATAAGCACAGTATCATCAGCAAAAAGTAACTGTGTCAATTCCCATTTTGAATTTGATTCCCCATCATTTAATCCCACCCCTCTCCCAAACACCCTAGCATTTACTTCCTTAACAACCCCATCTATAAATATATTAAACAACCATGGTGACATTACACATCCCTGTCTAAGACCTACTTTTACCGGGAAATAGTCTCCCTCTCTTCTACACACCCTAACCTGAGCCTCACTATCTTCATAAAAACTCTTTACAGCATTTAATAACTTACCACCTATTCCATATACTTGCAACATCTGCCACATTGCTCCTCTATCCACTCTATCATATGCCTTTTCTAAATCCATAAATGCAATAAAAACTTCCCTACCTTTATCTAAATACTGTTCACATATATGCTTCAATGTAAACACTTGATCTACACATCCCCTACCCACTCTGAAACCTCCTTGCTCATCCGCAATCCTACATTCTGTCTTACCTCTAATTCTTTCAATTATAACCCTACCGTACACTTTTCCTGGTATACTCAGTAAGCTTATTCCTCTATAATTTTTACAGTCTCTTTTGTCCCCTTTCCCTTTATATAAAGGGACTATACATGCTCTCCGCCAATCCCTAGGTACCTTCCCCTCTTTCATACATTTATTGAACAAAAGTACCAACCACTCCAACACTATATCCCCCCCTGCTTTTAACATTTCTGTCATGATCCCATCAGTACCAGCTGCTTTACCCCCTTTCATTTTACGTAATGCCTCACGTACCTCCCCCACACTTACATTCTGCTCTTCTTCACTCCTAAAAGATGGTATACCTCCCTGACCAGTGCATGAAATTACTGCCTCTGTTTCTTCCTTAACATTTAAAAGTTCCTCAAAATATTCTCGCCATCTACCTAATACCTCCATCTCCCCATCTACTAACTCCCCTACTCTGTTTTTAACTGACAAATCCATATTTTCCCTTGGCTTTCTTAACTTGTTTAACTCACTCCAAAATTTTTTCTTATTTTCATTAAAATTTCTTGACAGTGCCTCTCCCACTCTATCATCTGCTCTCCTTTTGCACTCTCTCACCACTCTCTTTACCTTTCTTTTACTCTCCATATATTCTGCTCTTCTTATAACACTTCTGCTTTGTAAAAACCTCTCATAAGCTACCTTTTTCTCTTTTATCACACCCTTTACTTCATCATTCCACCAATCACTCCTCTTTCCTCCTGCACCCACCCTCCTATAACCACAAACTTCTGCCCCACATTCTAATACTGCATTTTTAAAACTATTCCAACCCTCTTCAACCCCCCCATTACTCATCTTTGCACTATCCCACCTTTCTGCCAATAGTCGCTTATATCTCGCCCGAACTTCCTCCTCCCTTAGTTTATACACTTTCACCTCCCTCTTACTTGTTGTTGCCACCTTCCTCTTTTCCCATCTACCTCTTACTCTAACTGTAGCTACAACTAAATAATGATCCGATATATCAGTTGCCCCTCTATAAACATGTACATCCTGGAGCCTACCCATCAACCTTTTATCCACCAATACATAATCTAATAAACTACTTTCATTACGTGCTACATCATACCTTGTATATTTATTTATCCTCTTTTTCATAAAATATGTATTACTTATTACCAAATTTCTTTCTACACATAGCTCAATTAAAGGCTCCCCATTTACATTTACCCCTGGCACCCCAAATTTACCTACTACTCCCTCCATAACATTTTTACCCACTTTAGCATTGAAATCCCCAACCACCATTACTCTCACACTTGATTCAAAACTCCCCACGCATTCACTCAACATTTCCCAAAATCTCTCTCTCTCCTCTACACTTCTCTCTTCTCCAGGTGCATACACGCTTATTATAACCCACTTTTCACATCCAATCTTTATTTTACTCCACATAATCCTTGAATTAATACATTTATAGTCCCTCTTTTCCTGCCATAGCTTATCCTTCAACATTATTGCTACTCCTTCTTTAGCTCTAACTCTATTTGAAACCCCTGACCTAATCCCATTTATTCCTCTCCACTGAAACTCTCCCACCCCCTTCAGCTTTGTTTCACTTAAAGCCAGGACATCCAGCTTCTTCTCATTCATAACATCCACAATCATCTCTTTCTTATCATCTGCACAACATCCACGCACATTCAGACTTCCCACTTTGACAATTTTCTTCTTCTTATTCTTTTTAGTAATCTTTACAGGAAAAGGGGTTACTAGCCCATTGTTCCCGGCATTTTAGTTGACTTTTACAACACGCATGGCTTACGGAGGAAAGATTCTTATTCCACTTCCCCATGGATATAAAAGGAAAATTAATAAGACCAAGAACTATTAAGATAAAATCAAAGAAAACTCAGATGAGTGTGTATGAATAAATGTGTATATGTATGTGTAGTGTGACCTAAGTGTAAGTAGAAGTAGCAAGACGTACCTGTAATCTTGCATATTTATGAGACAGACAAAAGACATCAGCAATCCTACCATCATGTAAAACAATTACAGGCTTTCGTTTTACACTCACTTGGCAGGACGGTAGTACCTCCCTGGGTGGTTGCTGTCTACCAACCTACTACCTACAATAAATATATAATAAATAAATATATAATATATAATATAATATAAATAAATATATAAAATATATATATAAATATATATTTATATATATTTATATATATATATGTGTGTGTGTGTGTGTGTATATATATATATATATATATATATATATATATATATATATATATATATATATATATATATATATATATATATATATATATATATATATATATATATATATATATATTTACACGTCGGCTATCTCCCACCAAGGCAAGGTGACCCAAAAAGAAAAAAACTTTTATCATCATTTAACACTTTCACCATCACTCGTACATAATCACTGTCTTTGCAGAGACGCCCAGATACGACAGTTCAGATGTTCCTCTGAACTGCCAGTATCCCAAACCCACAAGTTTAGCTAACGGGTTTCCCTGAATCCCTTCACAAAATATTACCCTGCTCACACTCCAGTAGCTCGTCAGGTCCCAAAAACCATTCGTCTTAATTCACCTCTATCTAAAACGCTCACGCACGTTTGCTGAAAGTCCAAGCCCCTTGCCCACAAAAGCTCCTTTACCCCCTCCCTCCATCCTTTCCGAGGCCCTTAGACACATCCTCACTGCCTCCAACCGCCTCCTCGCCGCAGCATTTACAACCCATGCTTCATACCATTATACTCTCGTACATTCCCTTCTTTGCCTCCATGAATAACGTTTTTTGTCTCCACAGATACCTCAATGCACCACTCACCTTTTTTCCTTCATCAGTTCTATGGTTAATCTCATCCTTCATAAACCCATCCGCTTAAAAGTCAATTCCCAAATATCTAAGAACATTCACTTCTTCCATACTCCCTCCCTCCAATGTGATATCTAATTTTTCTTTATCTAAATCGTTTGATACCCTCATTACCTTATTGTAATCTATGTTCACTTTCAACTTTTGCACGCCATCCCAAACTCATCCACTAACCTTAGCAACTTTTCTTTAGAATTCCCCAAAAGCACAGTATCATCAGCAAGAAGTAACTGTGTCAACTCCCATTTTGTATTTGATTCCCCATAGCATTTACTTCCTTTACAAACGATTCTATAAATATGTTAAACAACAATGGTGACATTATGCATCCCTGTCTAAGACCTATTTTTATTGGGAAGTAGTCTCCCTCTCTCCTACAAACCCTAGCCTGAGCCTCACTATCCTCACAAAAACTCTTTACAGAATTTAGTAACTTACTGCCTATTCCATACACTTGCAACATCTGCCACATTGCTCCCCTATCCACTCTATCATATGCTTTTTCTAAATACACAAATGCAATGAAAACTTTCCTACCTTTATCTAAATACTGTTCACATATATGTTTCAGTGCAAACACTTGATCCACACATCCCCTACCCATTCTAAAGCCTCCTTGCTCATCTGCAATCCTGCTCTCTGTCTTACCTCTAGTTCTTTCAATAAAAACCCTGCAATACACTTTATCTGGTATACTCAGTAAACTTATTCTTCTATAATTTGTACAATATCTTTTGTCCCCCTTCCCTTTATATTAAGGAACTATACACGCTCTCTGCCAATCCCTAGGTACTTTCCTCTCATTCATACATTTATTAAACAAAAATACCAACC
>NC_091310.1:33907786-33910286 GCF_038502225.1 Cherax quadricarinatus | reverse complement strand
CGGGAGATTATTTGATGAGTTGCACGTAGTATCCCAGTGTAAGGATCACACTTACTGTCTCTCGAAGATGCGAATTCTGTTTGAATAGGAATATACCGAATTAGCTTGACACTTAATCCCCTTAAGAGATTAAATGAGAGTTGATGGGAGTAAATGGGAAAGATAGAGGCCATCCGCCGAGAACTATCTTCTCGTGTCTAGATTAAGGACTGTAGTGTTATTTCTAGGTGTGTATGAGGCAAGGACAGAAAAGCAGAAGGCTCTCTTTGTAATATGAGTAAAAGAACAACTGAACCATTGTAATAAAATCAACTTATTTTATTCATTAAAGGAACATATTTTTCACATTGTTTGACTTGACTTAATTACACACTCTTAATGTCGTCTTCACATTGGTTGATTCTGTCTAGAAAAAGTAGAATTTGACTAGTGAAGATGAATAACACTGTGAAGTGAATACGTGAAGACGACTGTAGTGAATGACACTGTGAAGGTGAATAGTGCTGGAAAAGGAAGATCCACAGGGCAAAGTAGTGGAGGTGAATAGTGATGTGAGGTGAAGATGTACTGAGTTAAGTAATGTAGATGAGTAGTGATGTGACATGAAGATATACAGAGTAAAGTAGTGAAGATGAATAGTGGTGTGAGTTGAATATGTACAGTGTTAAGTGTGGTAGATGAGTAGAAATGTGAGGTGACGATGCACAGTGTTAAGTGTTGTAGTTGAATAGTGATGTGAGGTGACGATGTACAGGGGTAAGTGTTGTAGATGAACCGTTCTGTGAAGATATTAAGTTGCCTCTGTTCCCGGTCAAATATAGTTTCGACAGAGTACACTCACTTTTTGGGTCGCTGATATGACACGAGGGGGAAGAGGAGCATCAGTTATTCGCTAGCTCCCAGTGTGTATGAAGACTAATCATGTCTGCAGCAAGTATGAGGTTGCACTTAAGAACAAGTACCCAGCTGGTATGAGATCATACTTTAGTACAGTGTTCTATATATAACAACACAATACAGCTTACACGTAATAAGAGTACATACAAAATTAATATTACTTATAATACGACGAAAGTACAAGAGACTACTATATATAAAAAAGCATCCTTGCAAAGACTTTTAAAAAACAAAATCAATAAAAACTGATCATTCCTCAAAACCCTATTCCAAATTATTAGCCAAATTTTGACCAGCGCCGCTCGCTATGATATACGCAATAAATTAAAAGCCCCGTCGGAGCCCCTCCAGTCATTTAAAAAGCTTTGTAACATAATTCATGTAAATATCGGGTGTGCGGGAGAAATATTAGCCTGTGCAACAATATAAACCACATTTAGGCTGGTGGTCACCCGGCTCTCTATTTGGCAAGATTTTCCGGCTATTGTGCCAGGGATTAAAAACTTATTAAGGAATTAACTCCCGATTTTGTATATGTTTTGACACCTGAAAAATGTGCTGCAGCCGCTTTTGTGTATTAAGTTTTAATTTATTGAATGTTGCTGGGTTTTCGGGATTTGTGTGTGTGTGTGTACTCACCTAATTGTACTCACCTAATTGTGGTTGCAGGGGTCGAGACTCAGCTCCTGGCCCCGCCTCTTCACTGATCCCTACTAGGTCCTCTCTCTCTCTGCTTCCTGAGCTGTATCATACCTCTTCTTAAAACTATGCATGGTTCCTGCCTCCACTACTTCACTTGCTAGGCTATTCCACTTCCTGACAACTCTATGACTGTGTGTGTGTGTGTGTGTGTGTGTGTGTGTGCGTGTGTGTGTGTGTGTGTGTGTGTGTGTGTGTGTGTGTGTGTGTGTGTGTGTGTGTGTGTGTGTGTGTGTGTGTGTGTGTGTGTGTGTGTGTGTGTGTACTGGTGGTGGTTTAGGAACTTTACCTGGGAGAGTAATGGACCTAACTTTCCTAGGGCATGAAGATGGAGGGAAGGGTGGATTGAGAAGAGGGATAGGGAAGAGGGGGAGAAAGGGATGCCGAAGAAAAGGGGGGGAAAGAAAGGGGCAATATGAGGAGGGTAGAGAGATGGAGTGTGTGAGAAAGTTTTTCGATTTACTGTAGCAGGCATCTAAGGATCGATGTTTTATATTTATTATTATTATTATTATTATTATTATTATTATTATTATTAGTAGTAGTAGTAGTAGTAGTAGTAGTAGTAGTAGTAGTAGTAGTAGTAGTAGTAGTATTTTTAAATTTACCTTAAGTTAAACCCATGTGTTCCATTCAGGTATTTCGATGGTATTGTTGGTGCTGTTGATGTTGTTTACAAGGATGTTGATGATGCTGTTGTTACTGCAATTGATGGTCCGGTTGAGGGTGCTGTTTCTGTTGACAACGCTGTTGCAAGTTGACATGGTGCATTAATTATTCAGAAGTGGGCTTAAGAGGCCAGCTCAGAGGGTCTGGCTAGCTGCAAGAGGCCCTGTGTCTGCCACTTCTGAGCGAGCACCAGGTGACAGCAGCCACACCCTGTGTCTCCCCCTGCTGAGTGAGC
>NC_091310.1:33880286-33902786 GCF_038502225.1 Cherax quadricarinatus | reverse complement strand
ATATATATATATATATATATTTATATATGTACATATATATATATATATATATATATATATATATATGTATGTGTGTGTGTGTGTGTGTGTGTGTGTGTGTGTGTGTGTGTGTGTGTGTGTGTGTGTGTGTGTGTGTGTGTGTGTGTGTGTGTGTGTGTGTGTGTGTGTGTGTGTGTGCGCGCGCGCGCGCGCGTGTGCGTGTATTTGTGTGTGTAAGCATATGTATTCAGTTTCTGAGTGCATTGTTTAAATTGTAAAAAATTAGCAAAACCATTGCGTACCTCGCTTTAAAAAAAAAAAATATGCATACATATAATAAAAACAGTATTAAGTTTCTGCAAACCTAAATTAAATGAAACAGCTTTTAAAAAAATGAATACAATATATTCACACCCTAGAGAAGCAGTTACGTATATTATATGGTGATGGGTGTTTCAAAATCCTCTATTTCTCGAGAGAGGAGCATATGCTTAAGAAAATAGAAGATTCTTTATTTATAATGTAGGATGTGTTTATATATTATAGAATATTCAAATATAGAAGATAATGATGTTATTTTTTTCTTTAGAAGCTTGTGTCGTAGCTTCAAGAGGATATTACTCGTCTCACGTATGGTAATTCACCAGCTTGTTTGTGTCTCCCTGACCACTGCGGCAGCTGGTTCAGGTCTCTCTGACCACTGGGGCAGCTGGTTCAGGTCTCTCTGACCACTGGGGCAGCTGGTTCAGGTCACTCTGACCACTGCGGCAGCTGGTTCAGGTCTCTCTGACCACTGCGGCAGCTGGTTCAGGTCTCTCTGACCACTGCGGCAGCTGGTTCAGGTCTCTCTGACCACTGGGGCAGCTAGTTCAGGTCTCTCTGACCACTGGGGCAGCTAGTTCAGGTCACTCTGACCACTGGGGCAGCTGGTACAGATCACTCTGACCACTGCGGCAGCTGGTTCAGGTCTCTCTGACCACTGCGGCAGCTGGTTCAGGTCTCTCTGACCACTGCGGCAGCTGGTTCAGGTCTCTCTGACCACTACGGCAGTTGGTTCAGATCTCTGTCTGACCGTTGCGGTAGCTGGTTCAGGTCATTGCAAGCACGTCGCCACCTGGTTCAGGTCTCCCTGTGTACGGCACCAGCTGCTATAGCTCCATCTGACCTGTGTGGCAGCTGGTCTAGGTCCCTCTGGTTACTTATACATTCGGATTCGCAAACTAAAATTTTAGTTTTTAATTTCGTGTCAACGAGTAATTTAAATTTAAACATTAGTCTTGTTTCTGGATTATTTATATAAAATTGAACATGAAGAGGATGGACCAGAGGACCAAAATAACTTTGTCTCTTCTTGCACGCTTCCTTGTGCAATATTATTCACTGTTTGTGAAAAAATATGCAAGCTGCAGACGACGTTTTTATGAAGACAACGTTTCGTTCAGTGCAGAACTTTATCAGTCAATATTATTATTATAATTATTATTATTATTATTATTATTATTATTATTATTATTATTATTATTATTATTATTATTATTATTATTATTATCATTATTATTATTATTGTTATTATTATTATTATTATTATTATTATTATTATTATTATTATTACCCACCAAGGCAGGGTGGCCCGAAAAAGAAAAACTTTCACCATCATTCACTCCATCACTGTCTTGCCAGAAGGATGCTTTACACTACAGTTTTTAAACTGCAACATTAACACCCCTCCTTCAGAGTGCAGGCACTGTACTTCCCATCTCCAGGACTCAAGTCCGGCCTGCCGGTTTCCCTGAACCCCTTCATAAATGTTACTTTGCTGACACTCCAACAGCACGTCAAGTATTAAAAACCATTTGTCTCCATTCACTCCTATCAAACACGCTCACGCACGCCTGCTGGAAGTCCAAGCCCCTCGCACACAAAACCTCCTTTACCCCCTCCCTCCAACCTTTATTATTATTATCATTATTATTATTATTATTATTATTATTATTATTATTATTATTATTATTATTATTATTATTATTATTATTATTATCAGTTGTAGTAGTAGTAGTAGAAGTAGTATAATTATTACTATATTTTTTATTATTTTTATTATTATATTGTTATTCTTATAATTATTCTTATATTCCCCAGAGAGCACTAAACTTTTATGAATCATTCAGCGCCTATGTAGTGAAATTTAATCATATGTGATGCGATCTGGGTTTATTTCGTTCAGACACAAACAATATTACACAGTGAGCAGATCTCAGCTAGTTTGTGTGAGTGATTACATGCACTCTTTCAAAATACTCAGAGATCACGACGTGAAGGTGCCTCCTTTTCCAGTTCTTTATCAGTCTACATAAATGATTGAGATACATATATATATATATATATATATATATATATATATATATATATATATATATATATATATGTATGTATATATGTATATAAATGGGGCAATAATTGGTTTCCAGGTAGCGCTGAAAGCTGTCAATGTGATATGGGCGGAGGATGGTACCCAAGGGAGGCTGAAAGGAGGCCACGAAGTAAATGCTATGAGACTTGCTTTGGCCCAGGTTGGTCTACAAGGTGATAGCGTGATAGAAGACCCGCACTATTCATCAAAAACCATCACTTAGTAGAGGAACCTTATGACGATGTTTCGCTCCGTCCTGAACCATTATCAGGTCTTAAGTAGGGGTTGAGGGTGTTTGGTGAATTGCTTCAGCAACGGTACTAATACTTTTTTTTATTATTCGTTAAGAAGATTGACAATGAGGCAACAAGAATAGGCAAAGAAAACTCACAAGTGAACTCTTGCTTGAATTAGGCGAAATTCACCGCAAGCTAGTGGCTTTCTTTTGTGCCTAACAATATTCTATTACATGTAAACTACATTCCTGTATACTGCAAAAAAAAGAATTAAATTTGTACCTGGATTTGTGTAAATATGTTCGTGAGAAAGACAGAGCCATCCAGAGGGCAAGAACGAGAGGGATCGCCAGTTCGATGTGATCACAGGAATAGGTGCAAAGGCACGTAAATATATTGTTTGACCTCTCTCTCTCTCTCTCTCTCTCTCTCTCTCTCTCTCTCTCTCTCTCTCTCTCTCTCTCTCTCTCTCTCTCTCTCTCTCTCTCTCTCTCTAACTATGACCTCACTTCTTACCTTACTTGGAACCTCTCCCGAACCTAATCTCAGAGTGATCGTTTGCCTCACAAGGCAATGAATTTGAGCGTTTTCTTTTGCTTGAAAAAGAGTCCAGTTCTAGACGAAACGTCGAAATAAAACATTCCCCTGCCATCACAGTGTCATTGTCACCGGTGAGGAGGCTGTAAGTCACTGAGGTATTAAGTAGCAATATAACACTTTAAGGGAACCACAATGGCTTTTAAATAAATTCTCGCATTTGCAGGGTATAAACACTCGTGGTGAATTAAGGCCCAGTTCACCAAACTGAAACTAGATACCAAGGAGTTAGTCGCCTATTGTGGGTCGCATCTGCCACTCTACTTGGCATTCTGGGATTATCATAGATTATCTCTCCTGTCTTAATAATAGAGATAAAATTTTCCTCTGAGGCTACCAGAAAGAGGAAAAGCATCTTCGTTTAAAAATTAAGCTAATGGAGCATCAAATAAATAAGAAAAGGTAAAGGAGAAGGCTGAGAAAATATATAGTACAAATTTTATCATCAATTTGGAACTTTGATAATTAAAGCATTTTATAACCGGGTTTCAGCGATGCAGTGGTTTCACCGCCCAAAATATGACTAAAATTCATGAAGTTCAAACAAAAAAAAAAACACAGATAAATTTATGGAAGGAGAGAATAACGAGGCAGCTAGTAAAATATGAATCTTGCCATTAGTTGGGTAGTCCTTTATGTGTGGAGCGTAAACACGCTGTGGCGAGGCTCGTGTGCTAGAAGTCGCTGCACTAGCCAATCATGTGTGAGGCTCGTGTGCTAGAAGTCGCTAGACTAACCAGTCATATGGTGAGGCTCGTGTGCTAGAAGTCGCTGGACTAACCAATCATGTGGTGAGGCTCGTGTGCTAGAAGTCGTTGAACTAGTCAATCATGTGTGAGGCTCGTGTGCTAGAAGTCGCTGGACTAACTAATCATGTGGTGAGGCTCCTGTGCTAGATGTCGCTGCACTAGCCAATCATGCGTGAGGCTCGTGTGCTAGAAGTCGCTAGACTAACCAATCATGTGGTGAGGCTCGTGTGTTAGAAGTCGCTGTACTAGCCAATCATGTGTGAGGCTCGTGTGCTAGAAGTCGCTAGACTAACCAATCATGTGGTGAGGCTCGTGTGCTAGAAGTCGCTGTACTAGCCAATCATGTGTGAGACTCGTGTGCTAGAAGTCGCTAGACTAACCAATTATGTGGTGAGGCTCGTGTGCTAGAAGTCGTTGAACTAGTCAATAATGTGTGAGGCTCGTGTGCTAGAAGTCGCTGGACTAACTAATCATGTGGTGAGGCTCCTGTGCTAGATGTCGCTGCACTAGCCAATCATGCGTGAGGCTCGTGTGCTAGAAGTCGCCAGACTAGCCAATCATGTGGTGAGGCTCGTGTGTTAGAAGTCGCTGTACTAGCCAATCATATGTGAGGCTCGTGTGCTAGAAGTCGCTAGACTAACCAATCATGTGGTGAAGCTCGTGTGCTAGAAGTCGCTGTACTAGCCAATCATGTGTGAGACTCGTGTGCTAGAAGTCGCTAGACTAACCAATCATGTGGTGAGGCTCGTGTGCTAGAAGCCGTTGGACTAGCCAATCATGTGTGAGGCTCGTGTGCTAGAAGTCGCTGGACTAACCAGTAATGTGGTGAGGGTCGTGTGCTTTAAGTCGCTGGACTAACCAGTAATGTGGTGAGGCTCGTGTGCTAGAAGTCGCTGGACTAACCAATCATGTGGTGAGGCTCGTGTGCTAGAAGTCGCTGGACTAACCAATCATGTGTGAGGCTCGTGTGCTAAAAGTCGCTGGACTAACCAATCATGTGGTGAAAGCTCGCGTGCTAGAAGTCGCTACGTTGTCCATTCATCTAGAGAGGTTAGATTGCTAGTATCGCTACAATGTCCACTCATTTGGTGAGGCTTGCGTGCAAGAAGTCGCTGGACTAACCAATCATGTGTGAGGCTTGCGTGCAAGAAGTCGCTGGACTAACCAATCATGTGTGAGGCTTGCGTGCAAGAAGTCGCTGGACTAACCAATCATGTGTGAGGCTTGCGTGCAAGAAGTCGCTGGACTAACCAATCATGTGTGAGGCTTGCGTGCAAGAAGTCGCTGGACTAACCAATCATGTGGTGAAGACTTTCGTACTCATCCCCAAATCAGCCAGTCATGTGGCGACGCTCGCTTGCTAATCACCACACCGATAAATCATGTGGCGACGCTCCCATGAATAAAATCGTGTTACAACAAATTTTATTCATGGACCCACCAATATTTCCTGGTGACTTCTTAATCAAGAAGATTTTATGATATCTTGATTTTTAAATACTTCAAATTTTCCATCAGTGCCTTTATCAAGTTGTGATGGATCTGCATTGTTCATTCTTGTGGTGTTGAATTAGGGAATATTTTCAGGCAAGGCTGACATGTATTATTTACATTATAAAATTTTCAAAAGTTTGGTTGACAAGTTAGTGACAGTTATAAAAACTGGTGTTCATGATTAGGAATAATTGATGAGGGATGCTGAGAGCTACACACATCAAGGGAGGGAGGGAAAGAGAGAGAGAGAGAGAGAGAGAGAGGGATGCTATGCTACTAGCTGTTGTGGGCCTCACCCCCTCCACCCCACCTCCTTCTTCCCCTCTTCTAAGCAAGTTAGATAGTAAGTAAGTTTATTCAGGTATACACAAATACAGTTACATAGACTATCATACATATCAGCATATGTGTAAAGTACCTAGCTAGGATAACCCAAAAAAGTCAGACAAAGTGACTTATTTCCATGAATGGTTCAGAGAACCGACAAGTTGATAAATTAGACACATGTGCAACACTTGGGTATCTTTAAAGATACCCAGGTGGTGCATATGTGTTTAATTTATCAAGTTAGATAACAATCACTGTAACGAGTGGAGTATTTCCCCTTGCAGTGCTCCAGTCAACCTCAAAACTAAAAGATGAATGGACCTGATGTCTTTTAATAGATATTACGAAGTTCAGTGTCCGTACAGTCTCTGACATTTCCTTTTGCCATTTCCAAAAAAAATCTGGTCGAGAACTGACCGAGAAACAATCGGAATCATTATTGCTAAACCCCAAATACCATAAGCAATTATTATTTTATTTTTACATTATCCACATGTACTTTGCAATACGGGAATAAAACTCGAGAAATACACTTTTATGTGAAACCTGTAAATATATAATTAATGTATTTAACAAAATAAAATAAAACGATCATTGAGATAGGCCTGTAGTAATAGTTTAAGAAAAACAAAACCTTCTTATGGGCTTATATAATTCTAACACAGTTGAATAACGCTATAATGATTATAGGGAGTAATTAATAAATTAATCTCTCTAGACTACACTATGATGTAATAATACACAGTCAGTTTCACACAACGTGAAAAACTTTACGTATGTTATATTCAATTAAGCTAACAGAAAATGGAAATGGAAATACCAACACAAGATATGTATGCCTGGCAGTGTATTTATATCAAGCTGTATATAACTGTATATACTAAGAGTTTAGTTTCATCCCTCTTTAAGGGATTAAAGTATGCTGGAGTGGTGTGGTGGTGACAAGTTTACGTGTAGCCTTGATGACCCTCGTGTATCGATAGGCTTTCAACCCCATTAACCAACCAAATACCAACAGAGTGCATAGGTACTGATAATGGTTAGAATGACAGCAATTATTATGTAGGCATGAACACGGGATCCACGGGATTCGACCCTTTTAAAATCTAAGCAAGGATGTGTGTGTGTGTGTGTGTGTGTGTGTGTGTGTGTCTTGCCAAACTTGCGATTTTAGCTTAAATAGTAACACTTTTCTTGCCGAATAACGCAAACGAAAATTTGTGTATGCAATAATTTTGCGAATCATATATATATATATATATATATATATATATATATATATATATATATATATATATATATATATATATATATATATATATATATATATATATATATATATATATGTATATATATTATACATATATATACATATGGAGTATCTGAGAGAGTTAGAGCAAAGGAAGGGGTAGCAGTAATGTTAAATGATCAGTTATGGACCATACCCCCGGCCGGGATTGAACCCGCGGTCATAGAGTCTCAAAACTCCAGCCCGTCGCGCTAGCCACTAGACCAGCTAGCCACAATAAGATTCATCCAACTAGGGAAGGGACTTGAGCTAGAGTTCGTCACGGCCATGCTAGCTGGAGATTCGTCTGTAAAAACTTGCATTTGTGGTCACAGAGGTGCCTGTGCTAACTTTCCTATGGTGTAGAAATATACCTAGTTGGATGAATCTTATTGTGGCTAGCTGGTCTAGTGGCTAGCGCGACGGGCTGGAGTTTTGAGACTCTATGACCGCGGGTTCAATCCCGGCCGGGGGTATGGTTTATTTGCAATCGTGTCATTACGATTTCTTAAGTCATCAGTTATGGAAGGAGAAAAGAGAATATGAATGTGTAAATTCAAGAATTATGTGGATTAAAGTAAAGGTTGGATGCGAGAAGTGGGTCATAATAAGCGTGTATGCACCTGGAGAAGAGAGGAATGCAGAGGAGAGAGAGAGATTTTGGGAGATGTTAAGTGAATGTATAGGAGCCTTTGAACCAAGTGAGAGAGTAATTGTGGTAGGGGACTTGAATGCTAAAGTAGGAGAAACTTTTAGAGAGGGTGTGGTAGGTAAGTTTGGGGTGCCAGGTGTAAATGATAATGGGAGCCCTTTGATTGAACTTTGTATAGAAAGGGGTTTAGTTATAGGTAATACATATTTTAAGAAAAAGAGGATAAATAAGTATACACGATATGATGTAGGGCGAAATGACAGTAGTTTGTTGGATTATGTATTGGTAGATAAAAGACTGTTGAGTAGACTTCAGGATGTACATGTTTATAGAGGGGCCACAGATATATCAGATCACTTTCTAGTTGTAGCTACACTGAGAGTAAAAGGTAGATGGGATACAAGGAGAATAGAAGCATCAGGGAAGAGAGAGGTGAAGGTTTATAAACTAAAAGAGGAGGCAGTTAGGGTAAGATATAAACAGCTATTGGAGGATAGATGGGCTAATGAGAGCATAGGCAATGGGGTCGAAGAGGTATGGGGTAGGTTTAAAAATGTAGTGTTAGAGTGTTCAGCAGAAGTTTGTGGTTACAGGAAAGTGGGTGCAGGAGGGAAGAGGAGCGATTGGTGGAATGATGATGTAAAGAGAGTAGTAAGGGAGAAAAAGTTAGCATATGAGAAGTTTTTACAAAGTAGAAGTGATGCAAGGAGGGAAGAGTATATGGAGAAAAAGAGAGAAGTTAAGAGAGTGGTGAAGCAATGTAAAAAGAGAGCAAATGAGAGAGTGGGTGAGATGTTATCAACAAATTTTGTTGAAAATAAGAAAAAGTTTTGGAGTGAGATTAACAAGTTAAGAAAGCCTAGAGAACAAATGGATTTGTCAGTTAAAAATAGGAGAGGAGAGTTATTAAATGGAGAGTTAGAGGTATTGGGAAGATGGAAGGAATATTTTGAGGAATTGTTAAATGTTGATGAAGATAGGGAAGCTGTGATTTCGTGTATAGGGCAAGGAGGAATAACATCTTGTAGGAGTGAGGAAGAGCCAGTTGTGAGTGTGGGGGAAGTTCGTGAGGCAGTAGGTAAAATGAAAGGGGGTAAGGCAGCCGGGATTGATGGGATAAAGATAGAAATGTTAAAAGCAGGTGGGGATATAGTTTTGGAGTGGTTGGTGCAATTATTTAATAAATGTATGGAAGAGGGTAAGGTACCTAGGGATTGGCAGAGAGCATGCATAGTTCCTTTGTATAAAGGCAAAGGGGATAAAAGAGAGTGCAAAAATTATAGGGGGATAAGTCTGTTGAGTGTACCTGGTAAAGTGTATGGTAGAATTATAATTGAAAGAATTAAGAGTAAGACGGAGAATAGGATAGCAGATGAACAAGGAGGCTTTAGGAAAGGTAGGGGGTGTGTGGACCAGGTGTTTACAGTGAAACATATAAGTGAACAGTATTTAGATAAGGCTAAAGAGGTCTTTGTGGCATTTATGGATTTGGAAAAGGCGTATGACAGGGTGGATAGGGGGGCAATGTGGCAGATGTTGCAAGTGTATGGTGTAGGAGGTAGGTTACTGAAAGCAGTGAAGAGTTTTTACGAGGATAGTGAGGCTCAAGTTAGAGTATGTAGGAAAGAGGGAAATTTTTTCCCAGTAAAAGTAGGCCTTAGACAAGGATGTGTGATGTCACCGTGGTTGTTTAATATATTTATAGATGGGGTTGTAAGAGAAGTAAATGCGAGGGTCTTGGCAAGAGGCGTGGAGTTAAAAGATAAAGAATCACACACAAAGTGGGAGTTGTCACAGCTGCTCTTTGCTGATGACACTGTGCTCTTGGGAGATTCTGAAGAGAAGTTGCAGAGATTGGTGGATGAATTTGGTAGGGTGTGCAAAAGAAGAAAATTAAAGGTGAATACAGGAAAGAGTAAGGTTATGAGGATAACAAAAAGATTGGGTGATGAAAGATTGAATATCAGATTGGAGGGAGAGAGTATGGAGGAGGTGAACGTATTCAGATATTTGGGAGTGGACGTGTCAGCGGATGGGTCTATGAAAGATGAGGTGAATCATAGAATTGATGAGGGAAAAAGAGTGAGTGGTGCACTTAGGAGTCTGTGGAGACAAAGAACTTTGTCCTTGGAGGCAAAGAGGGGAATGTATGAGAGTATAGTTTTACCAACGCTCTTATATGGGTGTGAAGCGTGGGTGATGAATGTTGCAGCGAGGAGAAGGCTGGAGGCAGTGGAGATGTCATGTCTGAGGGCAATGTGTGGTGTGAATATAATGCAGAGAATTCGTAGTTTGGAAGTTAGGAGGAGGTGCGGGATTACCAAAACTGTTGTCCAGAGGGCTGAGGAAGGGTTGTTGAGGTGGTTCGGACATGTAGAGAGAATGGAGCGAAACAGAATGACTTCAAGAGTGTATCAGTCTGTAGTGGAAGGAAGGCGGGGTAGGGGTCGGCCTAGGAAGGGTTGGAGGGAGGGGGTAAAGGAGGTTTTGTGTGCGAGGGGCTTGGACTTCCAGCAGGCATGCGTGAGCGTGTTTGATAGGAGTGAATGGAGACAAATGGTTTTTAATACTTGACGTGCTGTTGGAGTGTGAGCAAAGTAACATTTATGAAGGGATTCAGGGAAACCGGCAGGCCGGACTTGAGTCCTGGAGATGGGAAGTACAGTGCCTGCACTCTGAAGGAGGGGTGTTAATGTTGCAGTTTAAAAACTGTAGTGTAAAGCACCCTTCTGGCAAGACAGTGATGGAGTGAATGATGGTGAAAGTTTTTCTTTTTCGGGCCACCCTGCCTTGGTGGGAATCGGCCGGTGTGATAATAAAAAAAAAAATAATAAAAATATATATATATATATATATATATATATATATATATATATATATTTATATATATAATTATATATATATATAATATATATATATATATATATATATATATACATATATAATTATATAATTATATATATATATATATATATATATAAGAGAAACTACCCCTTTTTATAGGAACAACCGGAAAGTATCCGTCACGATCACAGAATTATCCTTAAGAAATACAAGAGTAGAACAATTAATGCCATAAAACATCACTTTAATTACTTTCACACTATTCTGAGCCCCATCAGTCTCTGTCTAACGGCTTATTTCGCCACACCTGTGAATGGTTTACGTTCCAAGGAATTGTAGATATTGTTCCGTTCCTCGGATCAAATCTGAATGCCTCCCATTACATAGGTGCTGTGTGACCCCCCAAGAATTAACATTAATATTAAGGAATATTGTATTTACCTCATAACGTTTTAGTTGATGCCCCACCGTGATACTGATGTAAAGTTCCACATCAGCGACAACTCACACTTAGTATCAGATTCGCTATCGTCATATCCCTTTATACCCTACGGGTGAACGCTTCCACATGAAAGTTACAGTAGCAGGCGAATTCACATTTCACATTTTTTTTTCCTACTCGGAGTAATTTCCCGCGGGTAACAGCTGCTGGTTTGCACACGATGCGAGCGCTGCTCTAGCCTCCACCAGAGACAATATTTGCTTCCCGAAAATTATATGAAGACGCTTCTACACTCGCTGCCCAAGAAATGTAGTCAAAGGAAAAAACTAAAGACAAATGTAAATAAGTACTTACGACTATCACACTGTGGGAGGCGCCCTATCATTCTTATATGACTTAGCAGCAAATTATAGGGATTAATAGTGCTATAACTTCAAGACTCTGAGTTACAACGGCAATAATCCTGCAGAGGTTTCTCGCAATCCATGAGAATTGTGTGTTTGAGGACCTCCGTGAGCATGAGTCCGTAGAGATTGGTGTTTATGGACTCTGCCACTGCGAGTCCATGTGAGATGGATCTTTGAGGACTCCTCCGAGCGTGAGTTCTTAAAACGGTTTGAAGACTCCTCTGAGATTGAGTCTGTGAGGAATATATTTGTTTGAGAACTCCTGTGAGTATGAGTCCTTGAATAATGGATGTTTGTGGAGTCCTGTGAGTGTGAGTTCATTAGACACAGGCGTCAGTAGGACTTCTGTGAGCGTGAGTCTATGAGACATGAGTATTTGACTATTGTAGTGATAGTAAGTCCGTGAGAAACGAGTATATGACTATTGTTGTGGGTATAAGTCTATGAGAAACAGGTGTTCACTTACTCCTTCAAGTGAAAGTCTGTAAGAGACGAGTACATGAATGTTCTTGCGAGTGTAAGTCCACGAGAAACGAATGTTTGACTCCTGTTGTGAGTGTTAGTACATGAGAGGCGGGTATTTGTCTGCTCCTGTGAGCGTAAGTCCATGAGAAGCAGGTATTTGTCTACTCCTCTAAGTGTAAGTCCATGAGAGACGGGTATTTATCTATTCCTGTGAGTGTAAGTTCATGAGAGACGGGTATTTCTCTATTCCTGTGAGTGTAAGTTCATGAGAGACGGGTTTTTGTCTACTCCTGTGAGTATAAGTCCATGAGAGACGGGTATTTGTCTACTCCTGTGAGTGTAAGTCCATGAGAGACGGGTATTTGTCTATTCCTGTGAGTGTAAGTCCATGAGAGACAAGTATTTGTCTACTCCTGTGAGTGTAAGTTCATGAGAGACGGGTATTTGTCTACTCCTGCAAGTGTAAGTTCACGAGAGACGGGTATTTGTGTAGTCATGAGGGTGTAAGTCCATGAAAGACGGGTAATTGACGACTTCCCTGAATGTGAGTCCATAAAACAGTCGTTTCAGGACTCCAGAGAGCGCACATTCAAGGGTTCATCACAAACTCTCATCTTTAAGAGCGATCTTTAGGTGTAAAATAACGCTCACTAGACTCCTGTTTGTCCTGGCTCATAGGCCTCCTGTTTTTCATAGTTCTTTTCGTCTTCCTGTTCATCCTGTTCATCCTCCTGTTTATGTTGGGTTTTCCTTCGTCCCCCTGTTTACTCTGGTTCTTCTACCTTCTTTTTATCTTGGTTCTCATTCGTCCCTATGTTTATCCTAGTTCGCCTTCCTTCTCCTGTTTATCCAGGATTTCCTTCGTCCTTTTTTTCATCCTGGTTCTCCTTCGTCCTCCTCTTCATCCTGGTTCTCCTTCGCCTTGTTTTTCATCCTGGTTCCCCTTCGACCTTCTCTTCATCCTCCTTCGTCCTCCTGTTTATCCTGGTTCTCTTTTGTCCTCCTGTTTACCCTGGGTCTCCTTCGTCTTCCTGCTTATCCTGGTTATCCTACCTCATCCTTTACATCCTAGTTCTCCTTCATTCTCCCGTTTGCCACAGCTGCCTTTCCTCTTGCCTTTGCTTATCATGTCCTTTTTTTCATCATTCTCCTCTTTGTCCTGTTTATTCTTCGCTGTCTTCGTTGTCCTTCCGTTTCTCCGACCTCTTCCTCGTCTTCCTGACATTAAATCACATCAACATGTAAACCACAGCAATAATGATATGCGGCTAGACCTTACTAATGCAATGCCAGTTAGGACGTAATGTATTCATTCCATGCTCAGAACGGCTCAAGGTAAATGAAAAGTGATATCAATTTGATTCTTCTGTTGTTATGGCCAGCAACAAAATTATCACTTGATACTTTCTCATTTCAGATTCTTGGTTCTTTTCGAATTTGTAGATATAACTGCAAAATTGGGTATTTTACTGTAACTTCTGCGGTTCTTCGAGTAGGTTTTGGTTAGTTGTAGGTGGGAAAAACTACGTTAACATGCTGTAGAATTAGCTAGCATTGTCACACTGTTGCATGCCAGCTTATAGGGATCAATGAAAGAAAAAACATTTTTTCTATCATTGGTTTGAGTATAGTAGCAAACGAGTGAAAAAGGGCTGAATTTGAGTGGGATCACCTGAACATGGGTTGGAAGGGTTACTGAAGTATTCAGAAAAGGTTGGCCTAAAATTTGAGCAAGAGGGATTGGATCTGAGAAAGACCGGCCAAGTATGGGCCTATAAACCTGCTGCAGTGTTCCTCACTATGTTCTCATGAACCTATCAGATCTATTGATCAATATCTGTAGAAAGAACCTATTAGATCTATTAACTTATATCTATAGAATGAAACTATTGGATCTGTTGACCTATATCTGTAAAAGGAGGAGATATATTTATCCAACACATTTTCTTCAGTTTGACGTACCACAGCTTTGAGGGGACTTGAGCTAGAGTTCGTCACTGCCATGCTAGCGGGAGATTCGTCTCTAAAAACTTGCATTTGTGGTCACAGTGGTGACTATGCTAACCTTCCTATGGTGTTGAAATATACCTAGTTGGATGAATCTTATTGAAGCTAGCTGACCCAGTGGCTAACGCGACGGTCTGGAGTTTTGAGACTCTGACCTCGGGTTCAAACCCCACCTGTGGTATGGTTTGTTTGCAATCGTGTCATTACGATTTCGTGAGTCATGTTAACTTACTCTGTATTAGGACACATGAAGTCACTCGAGGCGATACACTTCCTTTAATAAATGTCCTGAATTGTACATAAGTGTCGTTTTCTTCAATTTTTTTTTAAGAACGAGTTTCATCACAGGGGGTGGGGTGTTAAGGGACTGAAGTTAATTATTGGGAGCTGAAGCCCTGAAGCACCTCCTCTCCACCCCTCCCTCCCTCTCTTCCTTTTAGCACCGACACTTTCTTCAGCTTCTTCGTCCTTCTGTGAGTGGGCAAATAGTTACGTTGGCAACATGTGGTAATTCATGGATACTTTTAAGAAGGACCTTCATTTCATGACGTTTCGAACACACTGTGTGCGAAACGTCTTAAAATAACGATCTTCGAGGTGCATCTTCCAGTCCTCTCTCGGGTGTTCTTCGCCGTGTTCCAGGTGGAACCTATGACGAAGAGGCTTTAGTAAAATTGTGTGCATTGTGAATGGCAGCAGCGTCATGTAACTTACGAAAAAAAACAACATTCAATTTTGTAAAAGTTTACCATGTTTCAGGCGCCTGAGTGAAATACCTCTCTGCGCCAGGACGAGTTTTTCATTTTGATACGCAAATTTCAAGCCTTCATATATTTTTTTTTAATCGACACCTTCACTTTACGAGTTTCAGTATTTTTTTCTAAAAATTTAATAGCTTTTAAATGGAGCCCAAGAGAATAAAAAGCCAATTAATCTGCTAAAGTTATTTAATTATATGCCTTTTCTGCTACAATTCATTTGTTTTATGCTAATTTCCCGATCCAGTCGACAAAAAAAAAATGCATCGCATTTTTTTTTTTTATAAATTTAGCTGACCATTGTTAGGATATAGCGAGAAAAAGTAATTGGTGGAAGTAATGAAAATGAACGCGTCAGTAAGTCAACTAAATCCCAAGGTAAAAGTGATGAACATCGAAATATGTGTGTGCAATAAGAGGGTCACCCCTATTCCAGTATAACTGGAAGCATGTCTGTAACGAAGATGCATGTCTGTAACGAAGATGCATGTCTGTAACTAAGATGCATGTCTGTAACTAAGATGCATGTCTGTAACTAAGATGCATGTCTGTAACTAAGATGCATGTCTGTAACTAAGATTCATGTCTGTAACTAAGATGCATGTCTGTAACTAAGATGCATGTCTGTAACTAAGATTCATGTCTGTAACTAAGATACATGTCTGTAACTAAGATGCATGTCTGTAACTAAGATACATGTCTGTAACTAAGAAGCATGTCTGTAATTAAGAAGCATGTCTGTAACTAAGAAACATGTCTGTAACTAAGATTCATGCCTGTAACTAAGATTCATGTCTGTAACTAAGATGCATTTCTGTAACTAAGAAGCATGTCTGTAACTAAGAAACATGTCTGTAACTAAGAAACATGTCTGTAATTAAGAAGCATGTCTGTAACTGGAAGGATGTGATTAATGGCCACTAGGAACGGTGGCCCGAAAAAGAAAAACTTTCATCATCATTCACTCCATCACTGTCTTGCCAGGTGCGCTTACACTACAGTTATAAAACTGCAACATTAATACCCCTCCTTCAGAGTGCAGACATTGTACTTCCCATATCCAGGACTCAAGTCAATGAATCCCTTCATAAATGTTACCTTGCTCATACTCTAACAGCATGTCAAACCCTGAAAACCATTTGTCACTATTCGCTCCCATTTAACACGCTCACGCATGCTTGCTGGAAGTTCAAGCCCCTCTCACACAAAACCTCCTGTACCTCCCATCCAACCTTTCCTAGGCCGACCCCTACCCCGCCTCCCTTCCACTACAGATTTATACACTCTCAAAGTCCTTCTATTTTGTTCCTATCTACATGTTTAAATTACCCCACCAGCCCCTCATCAGCCCTCTGGATAATAGTTTTGGTAATCCCGCACCTCCTCCTAATTTCCAAACTACCAATTCTCTGCGTTATATTCACACCATACATTGTTCTCAGCCAAGACATATCCACTGCTTCCAGGCTACTTGTTGCAATGTTCGCCACCCATGATTCAAATCCATATAAGAGCGTTGGTATAACTATACTCTCATACATTCCCCTCTTTGCTTCCGTGAACAAAGTTCTTTGTCTCCATAGACTCTTAAGTGCACCACTCACCTTTTTCCTCTCATCAATTCTGTGATTCACCTCATCTTTCAAAGACCCATATGCTGACACGTCCACTTCTAAATATCTGAGTACATTCACCTCCTCCATACTCTCTCCCTCCAATCTGATATCCAATCTTTTGCTACTAAATTTTTTTGTTATCCTCATCACCTTACTCTTTCCTATATTCGCTTTTGTTTTACATACCCTACCAAACTTATCCACCATCCTCTGCAACTTCTCTTCAAAATTTCCCGAAAGCACTGTGTTATCAGCAAAGAGCAACTATAACAACTCTTTTGTTAGATTCTTTAACTTTTAATTAACCCCACACCTCTTGCCAACATTCTTGCCCCATCTATAAATATATTGAACAACCATGGTGATATCACACATCCTTGTTTAAGGCCTACTTTTACTTGGAAATAGTCTCCCTCTCTCCTACATCTCTCACCTGATTCTCACTATCCTCGTAAAAACTCTTCACTGCTTTCAGTAACCTATCTCCTATTCCATACAAATGCAACATCTATCACATTGCCTCCCTATCCACCCTGTCATACGCCTTTTCCAAAATCCATAAATGCAACAAAAAAACCTGTTTTCCCATATCTAAATATTGTTCACATATATGTTTCACTGTAAACACCTGGTCCACACACCCCCTACCTTTCCTAAAGCCTCCTTGTTCATCTGCTATCCTATTCTCCGCCTTACTCTTAAATCTTTCAATAATAACTCTACCATACACTTTACCAGGTATACTCAACACATTATTATCACTATTATTATTATTGTTACTATTATTATTATTATTATTATTATTATTATTATTATTATTATTATTATTATTATTATTATTATTATTATTTTCGTGAGAAACGTTAAACCAGATGTGGGCGTCCAAGAGCCTTGGTAATGCAAGGTAATCAAAGCTGATCCAAGGAGTAGGAGAGTAGCTTCACTTCCTCTTACGAAGAGCCCTTCACCGGCATCAAGGTAGCTTTCTTCTTCCCCGCTGAAGGCGCTGCTAGTTAGGAAATACCATTTTTCTCCCACCTTTTCCTCCCTAAAAAAAAAAAAAAATAAGGACCAGCAGATTTTTTTTATGTAACTGGAAGATTTTCTTTACATTTTTTGGTCACCTTTTAACAAGCCTGAAGTTAGGTTAGTTGTATTTCATTTTTTAAATTATTGAAACCAAGTTTTGTATGAGTATAAATTCAAAACACGATTGTGTATACACACAAAAAAAATCGCTATAGGTAAAAACATATTTTTTTTTTTTTTTTTTTTTGCAAAAAAGCGAAGTTTCATATAAGTATAAATAAACAACATGATTATATTCAGAACAATTTAAAAAAAAACACATTTTTATAATTTCTTTTTACTTTTTTTCTATTACGTAAAATAAGTTTCTCATGTATACAAATTCAAGACATTTTTGTATTCTATTGTTTAAAACATTTTATTAAAACATTTCTGGAGAAAAGTTTAAGCGACCTTTCGATCACTCCAGATCCATTATCAAGTTGCGAATAAGAGAAGTTACCATTGAATCAGGACTTTCAAATTTGATGATTTAATTACCAGAGGATCACTTCAACGATGCAGTTGCTCCTGTGTATAGACTATTTGGGGGGTTGAAAGTGGAAGATGGGATGGGCTAAGAATAGTGGGTTTTGTGAGAGGAGTGTCATTAGTGGGAGAGAGAAAGAGCCAGGGCTTAACCCAGCTCATATGATTTAAGCTGAAATTACAGCGTATCATGACTTGGTCTGGATAGACAGCAGGGGTCGGAAAAGAAGAAAGATAACTTATTATATCTATTACTACTACTACTACTACTACTACTACTACTACTACTACTACTACTACTACTACTACTACTACTACTACTACTACTACTACTACTAATACCACCACCACTCCCTCTCTCATTATCACTACTTCTACAATTATGCAACTATCTCCTTTCATTCTTTTACCCCATTCCCGCCCCCATCGCCTCGTATATATAGTGGCTCCCTTCCCTTCGCGATCCTGTGTTACTAGTTAATGGTCCAAGTCTGACTAAAACGCCGTTACGAGTTTCAGTCTCCTATGTGTGGGTTATTTGTGTATCCGGTCTCAGCCGAATTACTAATTTAATATCAATTGAAGGTGAAGAGAAGAAGGTAAACCCAGGTTTTCCATACCTTATATACATATTTATGACAGCTAAACCAGTTTAAAATAATTTGTTATGTTAAACTTGGCTTGTGCGCGAGTCCTTAAAGATACTGATGTACCCTTAAAGGTATTGAAGTGACCTTAACTGACGCGTCCTTAGAGATACTGATGTGACTTTAGTGGTGTTCGAGCAGGACTGATAGCTTCGAGGAGTTGTGATTCATTGCTTTCCGTGGAAAATATTGTTCCCTGGAATGCACCGTCAACCGTTCTCTCTCTCTCGGAACACTCGTCACTGTGCGATTAAAAAAGAAACACTCGTGCAACACCACACTCAAAGTGAGTGAAAGAGAATGAGAGAGAGGAAGAGAGATAGAGAGAGAGAGAGAGAGAGAGAGAGAGAGAGAGAGAGAGAGAGAGAGAGAGAGAGAGAGAGAGAGAGAGAGAGAGAGAGAGAGAGAGAGAGAGAGAGAGAGAGAGAGAGAGAGAGAAATTACTGTTACTGAGAAACAAAGCTGGATGAAATGGCGTGTTTCCCACACGCATGAAGGCAGACACATACTGCAGAACAAGCTTTAACTGGGACGATATTTCGCTTTGTTCATACCTTGATAATCTCTCCACATACCGAAATTTTGCCCTCCTCCAAGGAAGAAAAAAAAACTTGTTCAGCATGTCGGGTGTCTTCATCAGTATTGACGCTGAAGATACAAATGAGCAAACTCACGAGTATTGAAAATTACGAGAGCCTCAAAATCCAGACTCCAATGTGTTAATACACATTAATCAGAGCCTTGTGTACCTATTATTGTGTGGCGATAACACCAGGTCGTTGATGTCATTTGCAGTTGGCACTGTCGGGCCAGCTATAGGCCCCATCGACTGTAATGTTAACCCAGCTATGGGCTTCTGGCCAAACTGATAAAGCAGCAACAAGCCTCTGGCTACACTCTCCCAGGTACTTACAGGTCACCTATAGGCTGATGACCACACTGGCGAACTAGATATAGGGTGATAGCCACGAATGATAGAGATGATATAGGCTTCATGCCATGGCGTGATATTAAATGCAAATTCAAATGTCTCCTTCCTTCCCCCCCCCCCCCTTTTCACTCCCTCTATCTCTCGCCTCAACTCCCTTCCTCTACTCTCCGCATAACCTTCAACTCACTCTGTCCAGAGTAAAAGATAGTCACTGAAGGAGCAGGAATGCGAGCCCGAGTTCGTATCATTGGATGCGAAAACACATCTCCGGTGTTCTAAGTTTGAATTCGCATCCGTCTACGTCGGTATAGAAAATGTGTTTACACATGAGGAGGCGCACAAGTTTACACACACACACACACACACACACACACACACACACACACACACACACACACACACACACACACACACACACACACACACACACACTTCCCACGAACAACAGGCCAAGTATCTATCAACAAGTGTCTTTAACAACTAGTAACTACACACACTCTCAGGGAACAAAGTCTACAAACGTTACTCAGTCACGAGGACCCACGGGGTGAGCAAAGTACCTACTAAACTGCCTAAGATACACATTAAGCAAACTAACCCTTGCAACAAACGCGTGTCTGGCAAATCTATGATTATCTTTCAGGAGTCTCAACAAACAGTCATAAATGTACTATGTTAGACATAAGTCAGAACCATCCTGGAGTACACAGCACTAGTGTAGGACCCACACCTGATCCAACATATCAAGAACCTGAAAAAAGTGCAAATGTTTGCAACGAATTAGTCCCAAAGCAAAGTGATATACAATGTGGAGAAAGATTTATGGTGCTAAATTTGAAAACATTAGAGGACAAAAGAAACTGGGAAGATATGATAAGGTACGAAATACTGGAAGGCACTGATTAGGTGGACAAGAGCAGGATGTTCGAGAGGTGGGAAACATATACACGAGGGCACAGCTGGACTTTAAAAACAAATATGAATCAAAATATTTCTTCAGCGTCACACAGCGGTAAGGAAGTGGGACGAAATTGACAACTGAATGGCAGAGGCAAGGTTTATACGTAATTTTAAAAATAGACACAGTAGGGCTCCCGATGCTGGGTTTGTGAACTTAGTAGTGATCAGGGTCAGGAGCTGAGACTCAACCCTCCAACACCACGTTCAGTTTAGTACAGGCTCACATACACACAGATTGTGAGGGTCAACCTATCGCGGTCTATACAACTGGATGGTTTTAACCATCTAGTCGCATGGGGTCTGCTTAGCTCGTGGACCGCAGTTCGAGCCCGGGTTCATTTTTCTATTTGTCCGTTGACAGTCGTTTACTGCGACTTGTCTTGGGTTAGTGGAGCTGTGTGGCTTACAAGAGTAGAAGAATGAGTGTGCCGAGGGGATCTCTGGGGCAGTGCTATGGAACAGTAAGGTGCTATGGAAAAGCGCTATGGAACAGTGAGTTGCTGTTGATGCTGCCAGGTCATGGAGATGCTAGTCATGAAGTCATCTATTGTTGTGGTGGCAGTGTTTTTTCTTTTTCTACACAGATCAGTTTTACAGGTTAAAAGCTGTTATTCTACTTCAGCAACGTGCAATGTGAACAGACTGACTGATGTTGTAGTGGCCAGGCTTAGGCTTGGTTACAAGTACTTCTGGCAGTTTGGGAGACACACAGATGATGATCAAACTAAATGTAAATTATGTGATCAGGCATATGGTCACTGTCTTGAACACTATGTGCTTAATTGTCCACTTATTGAAGAATACAGAGACAGACAGTATAATAACCTATGTGACATGTCAAGATATCTTATTAATGAAAATAAGATACCAGATATACTAAGCAAATTTCCTAAATTTGCTTGTAACAGATAAGTGAACTATAGATATGTAGATATAAATCCATATGTATTCCCGTAAACCCTTTTGGGCCTAGTTCCTAGGCCTTTTGTGTATCCATATGCTCTCGCGCTACCGTCCACAGGGTGGATATGGGGTGCACAATAAACTAGCCACTTCGGTGGCAAAATCAAAAAAAAAATCTAGCCGTATCTGAGGTATATTCCCACCCTCCCAGGATGTCACCTATAACATTCGACTAACATCCAGGTACCTAATTACTGCTAGGTTAACAGGGGCAGCAGGTGTAAGGAAACAAGCCCTACGTTTCCACCCGGATGTGCTTGCAACGTTTTGCTAGTCGATCGAGGTTCGAATCCCCGTCCATTGTTCTGTTTATTCAATGAGAGTTGTTCATTACGACTCGCGCGTGCGAGAATGTGTGTGTGTGTGTGTGTGTGTGTGTGTGTGTGTGTGTGTGTGTGTGTGTGTGTGTGTGTGTGTGTTAGTTGCCAGTTGTCAAAGACACTTGTCAATAGACACTTGGCCTGTACTCACCTATATGTGGCTGCAGGAGTCGATTCACAGCTACTGGTCCCGCCTCTTTGCTGATCGTTACTAGGTCCACTCCGAGCTTCAAGAGCACTGTCATACCTATTCTTAAAGTTATGCATGGATTCCTTACCGGGAAAAGTTGCTGGATGGTGTCCTTATTCGTTGATGACCGTTAGCTATCATGGGCCAAGAGTTTTGCTCGATGGCTTTTTAACATTCATAAATAACCAGCATTGACTAATAATAAAAAAAATATTAATGCAACATTTGGGTGGTTCTGTTGTCGAAATTATCTCCTGCACAGCAGGTATCTTGAACAGAATAAAGAGATGATTCACTTGTTGATTCTACTGAATGAAACCTTTTGCGCGGGCGAAACGATTTGGTAATAAAGATACCTAAACGTTGCATATGTATCTTATTCGTCAACTTGTCGGAACTGTATTCCCTTAATAATTATTAAGAGAATACAATACCAACAAGTTGACGATTAAGGCACATATCATTAGTCAGTGTTATAATATAACACTGACTAATGATGCAAGTTTATCTGAAGAAGGTGAGAGGGATACCCCTCTCCCTTTCCTTCCTCCCTGACGCAGCAGCAGCACTGACCTCAAGAAAACAGCGAAGACAATTTCTGAGACAGTGAGGGGAGAGCGAGGAAGGAATGGTAATTTATCTTTGATCTTATGACACCATC
>NC_091310.1:33827786-33875286 GCF_038502225.1 Cherax quadricarinatus | reverse complement strand
AGTATACAATACTCACAGGTTGATGAATAAGACACTTGTGCAACACTTGAATATCTTTATTGCAGAACCTTTTCAATTGCTCCCGGAGCAGGCTTCTTCATTCATATGGAACACTGGGAACACTAATTTAAATTTGGAGGTGATCAGTCCCTCAGAGACTGATCACCACCTATCAAGACTGAGGGACTGATCACCTCAGAATTACTTGTACCGTTTCCAGCTCTATAGCTCGCCTGTATTTGACTGAGGAAGCCTGATGTGCAGGCAATAAGTTACGGCAATAAAAATATCGAATGAGTTGCACATGTATTTCATTCATCAACCCAGGAGTTGGAGCTTTGATCCTCCTGGATGGCAACACATCCAAGTAATCCTTGATGAAATGCTCCCCATCAGGGTTTATCAGGTTGTGACACTTTCTTTCGTATCTCCTCCGGTGACCGCTGTGACTTGTGTCTCAATAAGTAATGACTTCTAAGAAAGTGTGCATTGATAATAGTGAAAGGATCTTAATCCAAAGGGATGTGAGTTACTCACCTCTTCTTTGGGAAGAGGGGCATCCCCATGAACATACAAACAATGCTTGTGGTTTCCGAAGAAGACCGATTTCCATCCTTCTATGTTGCTTCTATGCAAAATGGTTAGCTGTAAGGATTCCTACACTGTGTACAATCATTCGATTCATTCCAGCACTCCTTAATTTTCGGATTCCAACAGACACGATACTGCGAAATTTCGGCTCATCTGTGTGCTCTCTAGCGTGAAAGTAATATCGCGCTACGCTGATTTCTGGAAGATATTATGAATTTTTGTGGATGTATTGTGAGTGTGCGGGCGGCTGTGTCCGTCAACACTGGACTCCTGCTCCTCTTTTCAGACCTCGAGTTTCATTCACCTGCTTCCTTTCTCCGAGAGATTGGGCCCTTTCATGGGAGTTGCTTGGAGAGCGCTGAGCTCCGGGCCAGCATACTGACCCAGGCTACCTGCTTCATTCTGGAAACAAACCTTTTTCTCACCATCTCGTGGGATGAGTAACAGAAAGATGACTCAGTCCTGAAACTTGACTGGGATTCATGCTGAATTTTCGCTGTTGATATCGTAGGCTGGAGCAGTGGATTTTCAGGTGTGCTGCTTGATGTTTCAGAAGTGGTGTATATATATATATATATATATATATATATATATATATATATATATATATATATATATATATATATATATATATATATATATATATATATGCTGAATTATCTTTGTGTGATCAGTTATCCATAAAAATTATCTTTCAATATCTGTCGGAGTTGTTTACAGTCATCTCCACAAGCAACAGTGACCCTCGAAAAGTGCTGCTCAAATCGTGCAAGATTGTTCACGGGCTATATATTCTTTTAAACAAATATTTGGATACACCTCGCGGAACAACGATTTACTCTTTGTATTTACCAAGTCATATCAACTTTGCAAATCTCTACACAGAGCGATAAAACATCGTTCAGCTCCAGCATCTTTTCTCAACTCAGTGTTTATTAAAAAAAGAGAAAAACCCAGGTACTGTTTTCTTTCACTGACACATCATTTTCAGAGGAGAATAACAAAAGCTGCCAGGAAGGTTGGAATAAATAAGAAGAGTAAGGTAGAAAGGGAGAGGGAGCAGCCTGTGGTTTGTTGACACACTGCCATGGTCGAATGAGTAGAGATAGAGGGAAGGGAGAGGGACGAATGGGAAACAGGCGATAAACGGGGTGAATTGACAAAGAGCAATGATGAATATACATAAAAAAATTAATAATGCGTATCACCATGCATTCACTTCTCCCATAAACATAAATATTACCATTAAGAAAGTACAGAAATTGGGAAAATTGGCAAATAGATTTGACTGAGATTCTTGACATCAAAGTTTCTATCAAGGAACACTGATGTTGTTGTTGAAGGGCTCATGATCCAACGAATTTTAGTTGCCCCTTCCATCCTTTGATCAAGTCTGATTGCCTCGTATTTTCCAAGTAGGTTTAGCGCTTTATTGTGATTATAAGTAATATTATGGATATTCTTCAATAATAATAATAATAATAATAATAATAACAATAATAATAATAATAATAATAATAATAATAATAATAATAATAATAATAATAATAATAATAAAAGTAACATATAAAATATTTTTTATATGTTAAAATATGCAAAAACACTATTATTATTATTATTATTATTATTATTACTACTACTACTACTACTACTACTACTACTACTACTACTACTACTAATGCTACTACTACTACTAATACTGCTAGTACTACTACTATTACTACTACTACTGCTACAACTACTACTATAATAATAATAATAATAATAATAATAATAATAATAATAATAATAATAATAATGGTCTAGTATACATGTTTAGTGCGCAATGTAAGACGCGGGCAAAAGCACAGTACTCTACTTGAGGAATTCGTATTTCCATGGCACTACCTAAACCCAACAATATCTTTACCCATCTACCATAATTCTACCACTCTGCCATAGCTATACCCCTTTTACCATAATTAGATCTCTTTGCCATAACTCTATCTGTCTACTATAACTATATTTCTAAACCATAACTATACCACTTACCATAACTAAACCCATGTACCATAACACTTCCTCCCTACAGTATTTATATCCATATTCCTCTATCATATCTCTTCTCTCTCTACCATAACTCTACCATAACTCTAAGCCTCTTACATCACTTCAAGAGAGGTTTGCAATGTTCTCTCGAGCGAAGAGCCGTTGCTGCACAATAACTGAAAAAATGGTCAATGAGGTAAAAAAAAATACCAGTTAATTAGAAACCACTTGTGCTTCACAGTCTGTATGTATCTAGTCAAGGTTGACTGTCAGGTTAGGAATGACGCCTGTCACCTCTTCAGCCAGAGATGTCTCATATCTAACGAAGACTGTCATTCATCTAGAGTTGTCTTGGGAGTATATAAGAAGCAAAATAAGTCCCACGGTGATTTTTTTGCATATATATATATATATATATATATATATATATATATATATATATATATATATATATATATATATATATATATATATATATATATATATATATATATATATATATATATATATATATATATATATATATATATTTATATATATAGTTATATTTATTAACACATCGACCGTTTCCCCACCAAGGTATGATGGCCCGAAAAAGAAAAACTTTCACCATCATTCACTCCATCACTGTCTTCTCAGAGGAACGCTACAGTTATAAAACTGCAACATTATCACCCCTCTGTCAGAGTGCAGGCATTGTACATCCCATCTCCAGGACTCAAATCTGGCCTGCAGGTTTCACTGAATCCTTTCATAAATATTATCCTGCTCACACTCCAACAGCACGTCAAATTCTAAAAACCATTTGTCTCCATTGGCTCCTATCTAACACGCTCACACATGCATGCTGGAAGTCCAAACTCCTCGCACATAAAGCCTCCTTAACCCCCTCCCTCCAACCTATCCTAGCCCGACCTGTACCCCGCCTTCCCTCCAATACACTATCGAAGTCATTCTATTTTGCTCCTTCCTCTCTACATGTCCGAACCACCTCAACAGCCCCTCCTCGGCTCTCTGGATACTAGTTTTTGTAATCCCTCAACTCCTCCTAATTTCCAAACTACGAATTCTCTGCATTATATTCACACCGCACATTGCCTTCCGACATGACATCTCCACTTCCTTCAGCCTTCTCCTTGTTGAAACATTCACCACCCATTCGTCACACCCATATAAGTGCGTTGGTATAACTATACTCTCATATATTCCCTTCTTTGCTTCCATGGACGATGTTCTTTGTCTCCACAGACTCTTCAGTGCATCACTCACCACATCTTTCATAGACCCATCTGCTGACACGTCCTCTCCTAAATATCTAAATACATTCACCTTCTCTATACTCTCTCCCTTAAATCTGATATCCAATCTTTCGTTACCTAAGTTTTTTTTTGTTATCCTCATCACATTACTATTTCCTATATTCACTTTTAACTTTCTTCTTTTACATACCTTACCAACCTCTGCAACTTCTCTTCAGAATCTGCCAAAAGCACAGTGTCATCAGCCAAAAGCAACTGTGACAACTCCCACTTTATGTTAGATTCTTTGTCTTTTAACTCAATACCTCTTGATAACACTCGAGCATTCACTTCTCTTACAACCCCATCTATAAATATATTGAACAACCATGGTGACATCACACATCCTTGTATATGACCTACTTTTTCTGGGAAATAGTCTCCCTCTCCCCTACATCTCTAACCTGATCCTCACTATCCTCGTAAAAACTCTTCACTGTTTTCAATAACCTACCTGTTACTCGATACATTTGCAACATCTGCCACATTGCCCTTCTGTGCATCCTGTTATACACCTTCTCCAAATCCATAAATGCCACAACAACCTCTTTACCCTTATCTAAATACTGTTCACCTATATGTTTCACTGTAAACACTTGGTCTACACACCCCTACCCTTCCTAAAGCTTCCTTGTTCATCTGCTATCCTACTCTTTCTCCTATTCTTAATTCTTTCAATAATAACTCTACCATACACTTTACCAGGTATCCTCAACAGACTTATTCCCCTATAATTTTTGCACTCTCTTTTGTCCCCTTTGCCTTTATACAAAGGAACAATGCATGCTTTCTGCCAATTCCTAGGTACCTTACCCTCTTCTATTCATATATTAAATTAAATAAAAGCATCAACCACTCCAAAACTATATCCCCACCTGCTTTTAACATTTCTATTTTTATCCCATCAATCCCAGCTGCCTTACCCCATTTCATTCTACACACTGCCTCATGAACTTCCCCCCCACACTCACAATTCGCTCTTCCTCACTCCTACAAGATGTTATTCCTCCTTGCCCTATACACGAATTCACAGCTTCACTATCTTCATCAACATTTAACACTTCCTCAAAATATTCCCTCCATTTTCCCGATACCTCTAATTCTCTATTTAATAACTCTCCTCTCTTATTTTTAACTATCAAATCCATTCGTTCCCTAGGTTTTCTGAAATTATTAATCTCATTCCAAATCTTTTTCTTATTTTCAACAAAAATTGTTGATAGCATCTCACCCACTCTCTCATTTGCTCTCATTTTACATTGCTTCACCACTCTCTTAACCTCTCTATTTCTCTCGATATACACCTCCCTCCTTGCGTCACTACTACTTTGTAAAATCTTCGCATCTGCTAACTTTTTCTCTCTTACTGCTCTCTGTACATCATCATTCTACCAGTCGCTCTTCTTCCCTCCCGCACCCACTTTCCTGTAACCTCAAACTTTTGTTAAACACTCTAATACTACATTCTAAAACTTGGCCCATACCTCTTCAATCCCATTGCCTATATTCTGACTAGCCCATCTGTCCAATATATATATATATATATATATATATATATATATATATATATATATATATATATATATATATATATATATATATATATATATATATATATATACATATATATATATATATATATATATATATATATATATATATATATATATATATATATATATATATATATATTAATATATAATTATATATATATATATATATATATATATATATATATATATATATATATATATATATATATATATATATATATATATTAACGTGTGCAGTCTACCGGTTACTGTTGCAGTTTCCATAATACATTTTTACATTTAAGAATATCTGATTTCGAAAAACTGAGATACTTCTAAGCAACTTAAATAAATCGCTTAACAAGGGACATTATTATGAAAGCAATAATATGAATGTCATTACAATATTCTGGAATTAATTTTTTTTCACCATGGATTACATAATTTTTTTTTTCAAAAAAAAAATGCTACAAAGGATCAAACTTTTATGTAAATTCTGGAGCGTGAAATTCACGCTTCTATTATTTTTTGTATTTATACATCGATTAATATTCAAACAGTATATTCATCGACACTGTTTGATCCGGAGAACGCTTCAGGTGTCCTCTAAATCACCTCTGATGCAGGTGTACTTTAAATCACACCTATTGCAGGTGTCTTCTAAATCACCTGTTGCTGATGTCTTCTAAATCTCCTTTTGCAGGTGTCTCCTAAATCACTTGTTGCAGGTGCCTCTTAAATCACTTGTTGCAGGTGCCTCTTAAATCACTTGTTGCAGGTGTCTCTTAAATCACTTATCGCAAGTGTCCCCTAAATCACTTGTTGCAGGTGTCCCCTAAATCACTTGTTGCAGGTGTCCCCTAAATCACTTGTTGCAGGTGTCTCCTAAATCACTTGTTGCAGGTGTCTCTTAAATCACTTGTCGCAAGTGTCCCCTAAATCACTTGTTGCAGGTGTTCCCTAAATCACTTATTGCAGGTGTCTCCTAAATCACTTGTTGCAGGTGTCCCCTAAATCACTTGTTGCAGGTGTCTCCTAAATCACCTGTTGCAATTCTCTCCTAAATCACCTGTTGCAGGTGTCCTCTAAATCACCTGCTGCTTGTGTCTTCTAAATTGTCGAACGTGTTCTCTAAATCACCTTTCGCAGGTGTCCTGTATCCAGGTGTCTTCAAGATCGCTATCCCAGGAGTTGTCAAGGTATCAGTGCTGCTGACATGTAATTAACGCAAGACGAAGGAATCACTTAAATCACCAGTGCCACGGATGCCACCTAAAATTCTAAATGACCCTTATGCTCTAAATCCCCTGCACCGCTTATGAGTCGTGTTGCGCCGGGATTACAGACGTTGACGTCTCATGCGCATTAAATACGTTACCGATTTTAACTTGTAGTCCACAAATATCCCGCTTATTGGAGAGAAAAAAGAAGCTTACGACGTCATTTTGGTCCCTCTTGAACTATTCACAAGTCACAGTGTGATTTTTGAATGGTCCAAGACGGGCCGAAACGTTGTACTAAAATTTGTTCTCTCCTATATGCGGGTTATCGGTGAATTGTTCCAGTATTGTGCCTTTCTGTTCTTACTACGATATTTCGATCCAACTTGGACCATTTGCAAAATCACATTGTGACTCGCGTTTGCCTCAGTATGTGGTGTTATCCACGTCTTCTACACTGTGGAACAATGGTACCTCCTCGAGCAGCTGTATCGTCTGATATATTGTTTTGTCTTGCATATCTTGTCTTTGTCTCATGTATACCAACGAGGACAGTGTCACGGAGTTCAGTCATTCTAAATCTTGTTCATTTCTAAGTTCTGGAAACAAAGACACATAGTTCAAGCAAAACTTTCAAATAGCGATGTTTCGCTCTCGGTGAAGCCTTTATCAAACACAGCACGAAAGACACTGAGGTTTTATACTTCAAGATGGTCAGGATTCTTATCTTCCGTTTCCTTCCCTCTGTGGAAATGCTGTTTACATATTTTTTGTTTCTTTTGCAGTTTCGAAAGAGCATATCTCATTTATGTTTGCGTCTCAGATATTTCTTGGGATTCTGCTTGAATATATTTGCCTGTGTTAACAACTTGCTGGTTTCTGTTTGGTGTGTGGTATTCACAACTGAGGAATTATTGATAGAAATTAAATAATTTAGATTTGTAATTAGCGATTTTACACACACACTCACACACATAGCGTTCCGATACCTCAGTAAGGAATCGTTCAAGACTCTGTACACCGTGTACGTCAGGTCCATACTGGAGTATCAGCACCAGTTTGGA
Source organism: Cherax quadricarinatus (assembly GCF_038502225.1). Lineage (NCBI taxonomy): Eukaryota > Metazoa > Arthropoda > Malacostraca > Decapoda > Parastacidae > Cherax > Cherax quadricarinatus. The sequence goes on along the minus strand of NC_091310.1, from coordinate 33,867,553 downwards.
ACCCACACCTGGTCAAGCACGTCAAGAAATTAGAGAAAGTGCAAAGGTTTGCAACAAGGCTAGTTCCGGAGCTAAGGAAAATGTCCGGCGAAGAAAGCATAAGGGAAATCGGCCTGACAACACTGGTGGACAAGAGGGTTAGGATAGACATGATACCGACATACAAAATACTGTGAGGAATTGACAAGGCGGACAGAGACAGGATGTTCCAGAGATAGGACACAGAAACAAGGGGTCACAATTGGAAGTTGAAGACTCAGATGAGTAAAAGAGATGTTAGGAAGTATTTATTTAGTCATAGAATTGTGAGGGTGTATAATAGTCTGGCAAGCGATGTAGTGGAGGCAGGAACCATACATAGTTTTAAGACGAAGTATGATAAAGCTCATGGAGAAGGGAGAGAGAGGATCTAGAAGCGATCAATGAAGAGGCTGGGTCAGGAGCTATGTCTTGGCCCCTGCAACCACAAATAGGTGAGTACACGCACACACACACACACATACAAAATCACCACATACACACTCACACACACACACACACACACACACACACACACACACACACACACACACACACACACACACACACACACACACACACACACACACACACATTGCATTATGCTATAATCATTCGCAGAATATAAGCAAATTTACGACAACCGAGAAAACTCAATTCTCTTGTGTCATTGTGAGATACAATAGCATTCAATAATAAATTCTGATCCGGCTAGTTAGAGCTACGCTTGGTGACGACGATGCCTCGTCCTGAGATGAAATCTGAGAGGCAGATTTAATGAGACTAAGATCCTCCTCTCGAACACAAACACAATATGACTCCTCTTGGGAGATCATCTCTTTGACTCTCACACGTTCGTAACAAGTTTATGAAGCTCTGCATAAAAATGTTCTCCGTATTTCGTGTTTTATTATTATTGTTATTATAATCAAAGAAAACGCTAAACCAGTTTTTCTTGTTTTATTCTTCTGATAGACATGGTTAGTAAGTTGGACAAACGTTCCTCTTTCTGTTTTAATTAGTATTTTTATTGATGTTGTTTGTTGTTGTTCTTGTTTCTTGCTGTTTCTTTTTGTTATTTGTTGTTGTTGTTATTATTTTATTTTAGTATTATTAATATTCTTATTCTTATTATTTTTGTTTTTATTATTATAATTATTAACATTATTGCTTTTTTATTATTTTTACATTAATTATTATTATTATTATTATTATTATTATTATTATTATTATTATTATTATTATTATTATTATTATTTTCCTGGAAAAGCCCTAAATTCATAGGGGCTATTCAGCACGTGTAGAAGAGCCAAGTATTATTTATTTAGATGGCTACGGGACTTTTATACCTAAACAGACTAGACATTTTTGATATATGAATATATAGCCAGAATTTTCCAACTTGGCTTCTTCAGTATTCATCGTTTTACAAACAAAAGCCGTCGTTTATTTTTATTCATAACTCCGATAAATTCATTGGGAAACCATGTGATGAATATAATTAATTGATGTTAAGTAATAGAAACTACTCTGTTTGGCGTAGCTTGCTAAGGTCGTACCGTGGGTTAAGTTGCGCAGAGTTAGCGCTGGTTGGAGTAACTTGGAATTAGCTAGCGTAGGATAATGGTAGCTTTCCAAGTATTTTCAACTTTATCCTGGATACTTGGTTCAATATTGCGTCTCTCCGCCATATTCACTCAACACTCTGAAGAGTTTGATGGATGGAGCGATGGGATGAGGGTGAGAGGTGATTGATGTTGAAACTGGTTGATGCTGGAGGTGGCTGCTGATGCTGGGGGTAGCTGATGCTAGAGGTGACCAATGTTGAAGATGACTGATGTTGGAGATGACTAATGTTGGAGATGACTAATGCTGGAGATGACTATTCAAGGTGAAAAGAGACTGGGAGCCTCAATTACACACATATACACCTGACGATACACTGATAACACTGATAATATCCCTTGATGACTTGATCTGATATAGTCTAATATTGAGTCTACTAATCATGGACTCCGGTCTTAAACCTCTTATACTGGATAAAAAACACCACTGCTAAGATACTTAGAAATTTCAGAAAAACTGAGAATTGATTGACTTTTATTTTCAAGATCTAACTGCCATCTTGCATGTTTCTCAGATGGAATTGAAGCCAAATAATCATGCCAGAGAGCAAAACATTTAACAGGCTCTCGTTCATTTTACATGTGTGAGGTCACAGACCGGGCCGCGGGGGCGTTGACCCCCGAAACTCTCTCCAGGTAAACTCCAGGTAATATAGTTTCCTACTTGAAGGTAATATAAAACAGAATAAATTTACAATGACGAGATAGGTTTATGCTGTGAATGAGTGAACTTAACTTCCCCATTATAAGTATTCACATGCAGCGCTAAATCAGCACGGGTCAATCAGCGCAATAAGTGGTGGAAGCTCGAACCTCCGTCCGCCAACTACCAGACACTAAACCTAACTCTACTCACTTGTACTTTCAAGAAAGTTGGAAAATGGCAACATGAGAGACATTCCAACAATATTTTTAGCGTGTTTGAAGTCTATGAAGTCTCAAAGGCAAAGACTTGAGCGTCTTTCAGTTTCTCTAAGGTCGCGTGAGCGTCTTCAGTAATTGGGAAGAAGTTGTAGACTTTCCATGCTCGAGACTTGAAGTTTTACTCCGTCTCTCGTGTTGTTGTAAAGTGGTTAATAGTTAATGCTGACAAATGTTGGGCTCATTTCGTATTCCGGAGGAGTGAAGTTATTCCATCTTTTGCTGGAGACTCGGCAATTGCATGTCTGGAGAAAAGTACTAATTCTCCGGTGCATTCTGCGAGTTTCTCCCGACCCTTGTTCACAAGGGGACCAGCAGTGCGTGTTTGACGAGCGAGTTACTGCATTTTTGTCACCTCCATTTGATGGTAATCTGTTCTCCGGGAAGTGGTTATGAATGATTTATGCAGTGACGCGCCCGGACACACACACACACACACACACACACACACACACACACACACACACACACACACACACACACACACACACACACACACACACACACACACACACACACACACACACACATAGACAGGATGTTCCAGAGATGGGACACAGCAACAAGGGGACACAGTTGGAAGTTGAAGACACAGATGAATCACAGGGATGTTAGGAAGTATTTCTTCAGCCACAGAGTGGCCAGGAAGGGATAGACTCAGAAGTGTCCTTGTTTGCAGATGATGCGAAGTTAATGAGAAGAATCAAATCGGACGAGGATCAGGCAGGACTACAAAGAGACCTGGACAGGCTACAAGCCTGGTCCAGCAACTGGCTCCTTGAATTTAACCCTGCCAAATGCAAAGTCATGAAGATTGGGGAAGGGCAAAGAAGACCGCAGACACAATATAGTTTAGATGGCCAAAGACTGCAAACCTCACTCAAGGAAAAAGATCTGGGGGTGAGTATAACACCGAGCATATCTCCTGAGGCACACATCAATCAGATAACTGCTGCAGCATACGGGCGCCTGGCAAACCTACGGATAGCGTTCCGATACCTCAGTAAGGATTCATTTAAGACTCTGTATACCATCTACGTCAGGCCCATACTGGAGTATGCAGCATCAGTTTGTAATCCACACCTAGTCAAGCACGTCAAGAAATTAGAGAAAGTGCAAAGGTTTGCAACAAGACTAGTCCCAGAGCTACGGGGATTGTCCTACGAAGAAAGGTTGAGGGAAATCGGCCTGACGACACTGGAGGACAGGAGGGTCAGGGGAGACATGATAACGACATATAAAATACTGCGCGGAATAGACAAGGTGGACAAAGACGGGATGTTCCAGAGATGGGACACAGACACAAGAGGTCACAATTGGAAGTTGAAGACTCAGATGAATCAAAGGGATGTTAGGAAGTATTTCTTCAGTCATAGAGTAGTCAGGCCATGGAATAGCCTAGAAAGGGATGTAGTGGAGGCAGGAACCATACATAGTTTTAAGGCGAGGTATGATAGAGCTCATGGGGCAGGGAGAGAGAGGACCTAGTAGCAATCAGCGAAGAGGCGTGGCCAGGAGCTGTGACTCGACCCCTGCAACCACAAATAGGTGAGTACAAATAGGTGAGTACACACACACACACACACACACACACACACACACACACACACACACACACACACACACACACACACACACACATTCCAATAGATTTCTTGGCCTCCCGCATACAACTGGGTATACATCTATACACTTTATTTTCTTAACCTTCCAGCAGGTGTACTGAAGAGAAGAGAAGGAAGGAATCTATACATTGCTCTGTGCCAAACACAGGGCCTCCAAGACAAATTTTGCAAGGAGTAACAAAACTGCTTTGGGGCCCCTTGGGCCAAGCTGAGGCCCCCAGTCTAAGTAAATTTTATATAATTATTTTTCTAAATAAACTAAAAAATAGCTGAAGCTGCCGAAAAAATTCAAATGAAAAAATCAGAATAAAATGTGTATAACTATGGGGCCCCTTAGGAGATTCATAGCCGGGCCCCGGACCAATGTACCAGCTGAACCCCAATCCTCCCTGTCATAGGCCCAGGTTAAACATACAGTAGCAAAACATTTTCTTTTAAGCGGGATCAAAACTCGAGCTCCTCTATGACATCGTATGCTGGAGGTTTCGATAGGTTTGTGGGCAAAAGACAAGTGTTCAAACAATTTCTATATATTTGGGCAATACTACTTAATGAAGTTTAATACTACACTAAGAGCAAAACGTTGTACTTATAAATGTTCTTTCTACATGTTTGAATATTTTTTAGTTGTCGGCGTTGCGCTCCCCAACCAACTCAACAACGGATCATCAAGTCGGACTGAAACGGCATTGGTAAAAGCTGAGTCGGCAGAACCTGTCCTGTTTCCAGAAGAAAAAAACACTACCAATTAATTGCTGTTTTGTTTTCTGAGTAGAACACTAAATGTAATTAATATGGACTTTAAAGGTCTCTAGAATACCTCAAGGTCTTGACGACCCCCACCTGCTGGTGTCGTTCCTCTCTCCTTCCATCCCTCCTTCCTTCCCTCCCTCCCTCCCTCCCTCCCTCCCTCCCTCCCTCCCTCCCTCCCTCCCTCCCTCCCTCCCTCCCTCCTTCCCGGACCTCATTCAGAGCCTGGAGTTAATTATCGTGGGAATTGCCTGACGTTGTGTCTCCTCGTCTCACATTACCTTACACAGGTAGCAACTAGTGGCTGTGGAGACGGTGTGATAGTGGTGCGCACACACACACACACACACACACACACACACACACACACACACATACACACATACACACACACAGGTATGGAAGACGGCAAATGTAGTTCCCATTTTTAAAAAAGGAGACAGAAAAGAGGCACTAAACTATAGACCTGTGTCATTGACGTGTATAGTATGCAAAATTATGGAGAAGATTATCAGGAGGAGAGTGGTGGAGCACCTGGAACGGAACAGGAGTATAAATGCCAACCAGCACGGATTCACGGAAGGCAAATCCTGTGTCACAAACCTTCTGGAGTTTTATGATAAAATAACAGAAGTAAGACAAGAGAGAGAGGGGTGGGTTGATTGCATCTTCTTGGACTGCAAGAAGGCCTTTGACACAGTTCCTCACAAGAGATTAGTGCAGAAGCTAGAGCATCAGGCGCATATAACAGGAAGGGCACTGCAATGGATCAGAGAATACCTGACAGGGAGGCAACAACGAGTCATGGTACGTAATGATGTATCACAGTGAGCACCTGTGACGAGCGGGGTCCCACAGGGGTCGGTCCTAGGACCAGTGCTATTTTTGGTATATGTGAACGACATGACGGAAGGGTTAGACTCAGAAGTGTCCCTGTTTGCAGATGATGTGAAGTTAATGAGGAGAATTAAATCTGATGAGGACCAGGCAGGACTTCAAAGAGACCTGGACAGACTGGACACCTGGTCCAGCAAATGGCTTCTCGAATTTAATCCTGCCAAATGCAAAGTCATGAAGATGGGGGAGGGGCACAGAAGACCACAGACAGAGTATAGGCTAGGTGGCCAAAGACTGCAAACCTCACTCAAGGAGAAAGATCTTGGGGTGAGTATAACACCGAGCATGTCTCCGGAAGCACACATCAATCAGATAACTGCTGCAGCATATGGGCGCCTGGCAAACCTGAGAACAGCATTCCGATACCTTAGTAAGGAATCATTCAAGACACTGTACACCGTGTATGTCAGGCCCATACTGGAGTATGCAGCACCTGTTTGGAACCCGCACTTGATAAAGCACGTCAAGAAACTAGAGAAAGTACAAAGGTTTGCGACAAGGTTAGTTCCGGAGCTAAGGGGAATGTCCTATGAGGAAAGATTAAGGGAAATCGGCCTGACGACACTGGAGGACAGGAGGGTCAGGGGAGACATGATAACGACATATAAAATACTGCGTGGAATAGACAAGGTGGACAAAGACAGGATGTTCCAGGGAGGGGACACAGAAACAAGAGGCCACAATTGGAAGTTGAAGACACAAATGAGTCAGAGAGATAGTAGGAAGTATTTCTTCAGTCATAGAGTTGTAAGGCAGTGGAATAGCCTAGAAAATGACGTAGTGGAGGCAGGAACCATACACAGTTTTAAGACGAGGTTTGATAAAGCTCATGGAGCAGGGAGAGAGAGGGCCTAGTAGCAACCGGTGAAGAGGCGGGGCCAGGAGCTAGGACTCGACCCCTGCAACCACAAATAGGTGAGTACAAATAGGTGAGTACAGCCTTAGAGCTGTCAGAAAGTGGAACAATCTGGAGAGTGAAGTTGTGGAGGCAGGATCTATTCTTATTTTTAAGATGAGGTATGATAAGGCACTTCTTGGAGCAGGGAGAGAGTGAACTAGTGAAGAGGCAAGGCCAGGTGTTGTGACTCGACCCCTGCAACCACAAATAGGTAAGTGAATAGATAAGTACACTCACATTCATTCCTCCCCAGAAAAGGTGAGGGGGTTTCTCTTAGCAGTCTTATTTTCCTCTTAGCAGTATTATGTCTCCCTCACTTCTCGCCTTCCATCTTCTCCACCCCTTTCCGTTTATCTCTCCATCCTTCCCTTTCTTCCCCTCTCTCCTCAGCTTTCCTCTCTTCCTTCTCTCTTCTCCACCTCCCTCCCTTCCTCCCTCATTCACTTTCACAGTGTTGAAGGGAAACTATAAAAAAAGCGGTTAGCTTATTATAAATAATTCTCCAGAATAAATTTAACCAAAGTCGTATTAATTATTCCCTGATGCTTTTAACAGCGTTCCTTTTTGTTTATTATTTGACACTTTCAGAGATACCTAGTACGGAAAAACTTAATCGTTCAAATAGAATGTTTTTATTAATCAATCATGCTGGAGGTAGATATTTTTAATCATCCCAGTGATATAAATTGTTATGTGGTCGCATATTGTCAGTTTTCATAACATCAGAAATGAAACACTTTGGAGAGAGAGCCACAACAAGCTGATTGCTCGTTTTTAGTGTGGGGGGGGGGTTAATCCGTTTATTTGTTTGCAATATATATACAAATATGCTTGGGTAGATTTATGCCTGAGCACGCCCACACGCGCCGCGCTCGTGCAAGGACACGTACACACACACACACACACACACACACACACACACACACACACACACACACACACACACACACACACACACACACACACACACACACACACACACACAAGTCCCAGGAATGTGTGAAAATATTTATTCACTTTCGGTGTGGTCAGAGAGTGCAATAATTCCAAGCGAATATAGTGATCGAGACAGATTCCATACACATGGTAAAGAACAGGTATACTATTACCCACGAGTCTAGGAGTTAACTCACGAATACAGACTGAAAAGAAGGGATTAAACAAGCACAATTGGAACTTAGAGATGTAAATCAATCACAGTAATGTAGGGAAGTGCTCCTTCCGTCTGGTGGTAGTTAGGAAGTGAGTGGATCTGGAAGGTTAAGTGATCAAAGCAGATTCCTTACACGGCTTCACGAGAGGGTATGATATAGCTCATGAGATGAGGCGTTTCATGTAACCGTTTGTGAATAAGTTAGAGGCAGGGGACACTGAACAGAGATTCGACCTCCTTAGGCTAAAAAATAGGTGAATACAGAGAAGCAATGGAAAGAATGGAGCTGGAAAGTGTGTCGAGTCACGGCACGAGGGACACGTGTACGGTCACCTTTAGTTTGGCCCAACTTTGGTTTTTCTGGTTCACCTTTGGTTCACCTGTTTGGCTCTCTGGTTCATCTCTGATATGTCACACTTCCAGTTTGGTCTATCTTATAATATGCCTGTAAACTGACTTTTGAAACACTCAGACAATTTTCTGTGAAAGAGTCATATCAGCACTGAAATTGATAATGTTATTTACAGACAATAAACAAAAAATGAAGTGAGTTATTTTGTGTTGTTTATTTTGCTTAGTTTATTTAGGGTATAAATGGGAACATCCATCTCGGATGCAACCTCTTCTCAGCAATCAACTTCAACATTCCTCACCTGACCCTTCATTATACTGCCCAAGTATACTCACGTACTCTCTGCTCAGGTAGATCTGTTTGTGACTTGATACAACCCAGTGTGTGGGTAAAACATAGTAAATAAATGATCATATTATACCACATTTATGTCTATTTTTCCATAGTTTATTTTGTTGAGAGAGGTGTATACAAGACAACTTGCCAGGAAATTTGTGTTTTAGGATTTCCTACGCTTTTCCCTATTGTGCCTAGAAGGGAAAGAAGGGTGGCCTTCTCACGTGTGTCATGTCAGTCATTATTCCTTGTTGTACGACATCATTTAACTATACTTTTGTAGGTGAGTGAACAATGTTTCTGAGATCATCGTTCACCTACGCAAACTTCACAGAGTGTCGGATGTTGGCACTAGTTCAGTGTCTAAGTGTGGCTGCTGGATGGTTGATTCTTCTATTCTTTACGCTTGTAAGTGTTTCTATTTGGGTTTTACATCCTAACATTTCTGGTGGTGAGTTAGAGTTTGTTTGTGGGTTTTATCTCAAGTCGTCTTGTGGATGGTTGCAGGATATACCTATCATGATATCTGTCTCTCCAGAGTTCAGCTCTTAATATTCTGCGTTAATGGTTATCTTTACATTGTCAGTCTGGGCATATGAAATTACACTGCCTACCATTGTAAGTAAGCCTTTGCTTTGGTTCTGAGACTTCTATTTGTCCACCTCATGATGTTTGACAGGCACTATTACTGTTTTACAACATTGTGTATATTTAAAATAAGTTATTTAGAGTGTCGAGGTTATTTGTATCTTGAGAACTCATATGTGTTTAAGTATTCACACAGTCATTGTAACAGGTAAATACTGCGTAGTGTCTAAGTATTTGAGACGTGAGGGAGAATACTAGGATTTCTTGCATAATAATCATTACTTAATTTTTAGTATAAGTAAATACACATATCTATTTGTGTAACAAACGGTTTTTACGTAAAATGTTAATGTTAAATGTTTCAACTTCCTAAACATTTTTTAAGAGTTCAGTACTCTTGTTCCATTTGGTGGTAAAACATTATAGAGGAAACATTGTTATTACGACCTACATACAGGTCAGCCATTCGAATTCGGACTGTGGAATCCATTGCAAAGACACAAGTATAAATACGTAATAACCTCTGCTCCGGTTCATCTCTAAGTTCATCTCTAGTCTTGTCCGTCTCTGTTTCAACTCAGACTTGGTCCCTCTCTGGTTTTCCGGTTCACTGCCGGGCTTCTACGGTCCACTACTGATGCAGCATCCCCATCTGCGTCTCACTCTGTCTCTCTTCTCAAGGGAAATGAGATGTTTCAACCTACCTACGTCGTGTTCCTTGAGGCGAGGAGAATTTGATCTTCTTCCTCGTTCATTCCCTTCCATATGCTGGAATATAGCGAGATTCATGTATACCATGGTCTATTCCTGGGATATGCTGCGCCCAGGTATACCTCAGAGGGATTGATGCTCTCTTTCTCTCTCTCTTTATATTTTTCAGAATAAGACAAAAAATTCTAGTGACTCTCTCATCCGGCTTCAGGAACCTTGCATGAGAACCTTTTCTTGAAATGACAAATTTACGAACCAAAATGATTGCAGAAATGAGACAGGCTGCAGAAAAAGTTTTTTATTGGGTTAACATTTCGCTCAAGTCATTAACTTGACAACTCAGCGCAAAGCGAAACGTTGTCACAATTAAAATTTATCCTGCACCTGTGTCATGTCTTCAATTGTGACAAGGACACGTTTCTCTATTCAAAAATATTCATTTTTTTTTATGTTACAAATCACTTTTGCTATTATAAAAAATTCACAACAATGAAACCCACACAAACAGCAAAAGAACATTTAAACAACATTATCTTACTTGTGAAAAAATATCTTACGCAAGCGAGTTAAATTTGAGTGAAGGAGAAGATTTTGAATCTGGCGAGTGAGAAACCTGTGATTTTTATGACTTCATTCATTCATCCGTTTTGCACCATTAAAACTTCAACAGTTTCCCATTCAAATGTTAAATTAGTTTTAGAATTGCTAATGTGCTGTAATAAAATGCTCTTGGATTTCTTTTTACTTCTGAAGTGGAAACTTAATCGTGCATTAAACAGTAAAATATTTATGAAAATAATACACACACACATACACACACAAACATACACACACACACACACACACACACACACACACACACACACACACACACACACACACACACACACACACACACACACACACACACACACACACACATATATATATATATATATATATATATATATATATATATATATATATATATATATATATATATATATATATATATGAGGGAAAACACTCGAGAGAGCGGGAGGACAAGATCGCGAGAGTGAACTGCAGAACAAATGAGTGAGGAAAAGCGAGCGGTTAAACAATGAAAAGACACACACAACGCAAGCATTGAAAAAAATCCCTCTGTCGTACATGAGACACCACCACAACCACCACCACCACCACACAACCACACAGTCGCGGATATTAACGTGTCAGCAGTGAAAGACAATAAAACTAGAGCACGAACAGCAAGAGAAAAAAATAGAAACCCGTCGAGAGATAATGCGTCACATCTGCCGCTGCAACATTGCCCATTCCATGCTAAGCTGCCTTTGTGGACACTCACTGAACCACCGCCATACACGCCTCGAATTGCTCGGAAAAACATTTCCTACTTATTCTTTCCGTAGCTCTGAGTATAGTGTCTGATCCTGCCTACGCTATGTATATCTGCCATGCTAGAGCATTACTACATGGCATGGGAGTATGTATAGAATATACTTACCTTACGTTATGACACCTGGGGGGAAGGGGTGTCGTTCAGGCCAAAGTCATGCATGCATGATGGCAAAAATTAACCTACTTGAAACTGCCTACAGACTTTAAGACAATAATGGTATGGTCATTCTTAAATAATAGGAAAATTATGCAATTTTTTTTTAGATATAAACTTGGTGTAAAGGCAAATGTGAAATCCCATTTTTAACTTATTTCTCGTTGGAATTATTGTTATTTTATTTCCCTTCAGCTCATTAACTCATCCCTGTCTTGCCAGAGGCGCACTTACACTACAGTTGTAATTATAACTGCAACATTAACAACCCTTCTTCAGAGTGCAGGCACTGTACTTCCCATCTCCAGGACTTAAGTCCGACCTGCCGGTTTCCCTGAATCCCTTCATAAATGTTACCTTGCTCACACTCCAACAGCACGTCAAGTCCTAAAAACCATTTGCCTCCATTCGCTCCTAACACGCTCACGCATGCTTGCTGGAAGTCCAAGCCTCTCTCACACAAAACCCCCTTTACCCTCTCCCTGCAGCCTTTCCTAGGCCGACCCCTACCCCGCCTTCCCTCCACTACAGATTTATACACTCTCGACGTCATTCTTTACATGTAAGAACCACATCAAAAACCCCTCCTCAGCCCTCTGGATAATAGTATTAGTAATCCCGCACCTCCTACTAATTTTCAAACTACGAATTCTCTTCATTTTATTTACACCACATATTGCTCTCAGACATGACATCTCCACTGCCTCCAGCCTTCTCCTTGTTGCAACATTCGCCATCCATGCTTCACACCCATTTAAGAGTGTTAGTATAACTATACTCTCATACATTCTCCTCTTTGCTTCCATGGACAAGGTTTTTTGTCTCCACAGACTCCTAAGTGCACCACTCACCTTTTTCCCCCTCATCTCTCATAGACCCATCTGCTGACACGTCCACTCCTAAATATCTGAATACATTAACGTCCTCCATATTCTCTCCCTCAAATCCGATACCCAATCTTTCATTACCTAATTTTTTTTTGTTATCCTCACCATCTTACTCATTCCTATATTCACTTTTAATTTTTTTCTTTTACATACCTTTCCAAACTCATCCACCAACCTGTGCAACTTAGAGTCTCCCAAAAGCACAGTGCCATCAGCAAAGAGCAATTGTGACAACTCCCACTTCGTGTTAGATTCTTTATCTTTTAACCACATGCCTCTTGCCAACATCCAAGCATTCACTTCTCTTACAACCCTAACTATAAATATATTGAACAGCCATGGTTACATCACACATCCTTGTCTAAGGCCTACTTTTACTGGAAAATAATCTCACTCTCTCCTACATACTCTAACCTGAGCCTCACTCTCCTCGTAGAAGCTCATCACTGCTTTCAGTAACCTACCTCCTATTCCATTCATTTGCAACATCTGCTACATTGCTTCCCTATCCGCCCTCTCATACGTCTTTTCCAGAGCCATAAATGCCACAAAAACCTCTTTACCCTTATTTATATACTGTTCATATATACGTTTCACTGTAAACACTTGGTCTACACACCCTCTACCCTTCCTAAAGCCTCCTCGTTCGTCTACTGTCCTACTCTCCGTCTTACTCTTTACCAAGTATACTCAACAGACTTATTCCCTAATAATTTTTGCACTCTCTTTGTTCCATTTGCCTTTATACAAACGAATTATGCATGCTCTCTGCCAATCCCTAGCTACCTTACCCTCTTCCATACATTTCATACATTTATTAAATAAAAGCACCAACCACTCCAAAACTATATCCCCCCGGCTTTTAACATTTCTATCTTGATCCCATCAATCCCAGTTGCCTTATCTCCTTTCATTCTACCCATTACCTCACGAACTTCCCCCACACTCACAACTGGCTCTTCCTCACTCCTACAAGATGTTATTCCTCCTTGCCCTATACACGAAATCACAGTTTCACTATTTTCATCAACATTTAACAATTCCTCAAAATATTTACTCCATCTTCTTGATACCTCTAACTCTCCATGTAATAACTCTCCTCTCCTATTTTTAACTATAAAATTCATTCGTTCCCTAGGCTTCCTCAACTTATTAATCTCTCTCCAAAACTTTTTCTTATTTTCAACAAAAATTGTTGATAACATCTCACCCACTCTCTCAGTTGCTCTCTTTTTACATTAATTCACCATTCTCTTAACCACTCTTTTTCGCTCTATATACTCCTCCCTCCTTGCATCACTTCTACTTTGTAAATACCTCTCATATGCTAACTTTTTCTCCCTTACTGCGCTCTTTAAATCATTATTCTACCCATTTTCCTGTAACCACAATCTTCTGCTGAACACTCTAACACTACATTCTTAAACCTATCCCATACTCTTCGACCCCATTGCGTATGCTCTCACTAGCCCATCTATCCTCCAATAGTTGATTATATCTTACCCTAACTGCCTCCTGCTTTAGTTTATAAACCTTCACCTATCTCTTATTTGCTGCTTCTATTTTCCTTGTATCCCACATATCTTTTACTCTCGCTGTAGCTACAACTAAAAAGCTATCCGATATATCTGTGGCCCCTCTATAAACATGTACATCCTGGAGTCTACCCAACAGTCTTATATCTACCAATACGTAGTCCATCAACTACTGCCATTAAGCCGTACATCATACCTTGTATACCTATCTTTTTTTTTCTTAAAATATGTATTACCTATAACCAATCCCCTTTGTATACAAAGTTCAATCAAAGGGCCCCATTATCATTTACACCTGACACCCCAAACTTACCTACCACACCCTCTCTAAATGTTTCTCCTACTTTAGCATTTGGGTCCCCTACAACAATTACTTTCTCACTTGGTTCAAAAGTTTCTAAACACTCGCTTAACATCTCCCAAAATCTCTCTCTCTCCTCTACACTCCTCTCTTCTCCAGGTGCATACACGCTTATTATGACCCACTTTTCGCATCGTACTCTTATTTTAATCCACATAATCCTTGAATTTATACATTTATATTCACTCTTCTCATTCCATAACTGATCCTTCAACATTATTGCTACCCATTCTTAGCTCTAACTCTCTCAGATACTCATGAGTTAATCCCATTTATTTCTCCCCGCTGAAACTCACCTACCCCCTTCAGCTTTGTTTCGTTTAGAGCTAGGACATCCAGCTTCTTTTTATTCATAACATTAGCAATCATCTCTTTCTTGTCATCCGCGCTACACTCACACACATTCAAGCATCCCAGTCTGATAAAGTTTGTCTTCTTCTCTTTCTTAGTATTTTCTACAGGAGAAGGGGCTACTAGCCCATTTCTCCCGGCATTTAAGTCGCCTCATACGTCACGCATGGCTTACGGAGGAAAGATATATATATATATATATATATATATATATATATATATATATATATATATATGTGTGTGTGTGTGTGTGTGTGTGTGTGTGTGTGTGTGTGTGTGTGTGTGTGTGTGTGTGTGTGTGTGTTTGTGTGTGTGTGTGTGTGTGTGTGTGTGTGTGTGTGTGTGTGTGTGTGTGTGTGTGTGTGTGTGTGTGTGTGTGTGTGTGTGTGTGTGTGTGTGTGTATTTGGAAATGGGATGGAAAAAATGCAGGGAACCGTCATTTCCTGTAATCAAGGAACCTTCATTAACATCTTCGCAGTCCCAAGATACTCCTCTAGAAGATGTCTGTGGTGTCATCAGGGATAATTAGGAGAGGCTGTAAATAACACAGTATAGTGACTAGTTTCCATTGAATCTGACGCAGTGTGCTCATTTCTAATGCAGTCTGCCGTAATCTGCATTTCCTGGCTCAGTCTGCTGTTGTCTATGGAGCGCTGCACAGCCTGCTTTTGTCTACGATAACCCAACGACGACTGAGTTTGTCCCAGGAGCCTGGCACAGTCTGCTCCTGTCTGTGAAACCTGTGGAGGTGTCCAGATGAACAATGCGGCCATCTGTTTGCCAGCATCTTAGAAGACGGTAAAGGTTGCTGCCCAAGAATGTGTGAGAATTGAGTGAGAAAAGAGTGGAGTAAAAGTGTAAGAGTGGACACCCATGTAAGAACAAAGCACGAATGTAAGAGTGGACACCCATGCAAGAACAGAGCATGAGTGTAAGCGTAGACACCCATGAATATGCAGAGTACAAGAGAAGAAGACACCATTAAAACATAATTTACATTAGTTTCATTATTAACTTGGCAGAAAAACAGGGTTTTAGGAAAACTAAGTGCATGTGAGTTTACACACTTTTGTGAAAACTCGAAAATAAAGAGGATAAAATTGACAGACAATACGTAAAAATTAGTGTATGACGAGTACTTGAGCGAACCTTTTAATCAGTCTACGTTTCGCCCTTTACCAAGTCTGTAAAGACTTAATAAATGCCAATTTTGGGCAAAACATCTCGAAAAGCTAAACAGACTGCCTCTGTTCTGCTGCCTAACTTGAAATGTACTGGGAAGGAACGGATAGAGTGAAATTATTTAACCAGAATTTGTTATGTGGTGGTGAGAATGATATTGTGTTAGTTCATGAAGGGAGGGGAGGAGTAATTGCTTTCAACATATTCCGGGAAGAGAGGCAGCTGTTACTTTGTATTAATCAACAAATCCTGCAAAGGGAGGGCTAATTACTTTTATTTTTAGTCCACTTATGTTGGGAGAGATTACTTTGTATCGGTCCAGGAGGAGAAGCAATGATTACTCTGTGTTAGTTAGGTAATTTACGCGGATATGTTAATAAAAAATGTCAAGAACAGTTTTAGTTTGTTTACTCCAGTAACGCTGTTAGGAAATAAGTCTCAGTTTTCGTGTTTAGAATATTTCACGAGTAACATCCGGGAGAGGAAACTTTAGAGAAGAAGCCTCATATCTTTTTTTTTTTGGGGGGGGGGGGTAGGGTTATTGGTTTAAGGGGTCATTAATGTTGCATGCAACCAGTACACCAGCAGTCACTATTATAATCCCTAAAACAGGGGAAAAAAAAAAGTCTCAGTTCATATACACTGAGAGATATACATCAATGGGTGTATATACTCCCTTCAGGTGTCGTGTCACGAGAGTGGGAGTATTATGTCAAGAGAGGAGAAGCGTCAGCTGCAACACAGGCATCAACATTGATGTCTTTAGATCGAAGCAGACTCTCGCTTCAGGCTTTGTCCAACCCCCCCCCCCTCCATCCCTTCACGCCTTTTCATATTAAGAAAGCACTGGGACTGGTCTCTCAACGAACATCTGTTGAGGAATCAAGTAAGAGAGCAGGGGAGGGCAAGGGAGGGCAGGGAAGGGCAGCGGAGGGGAGAGGGAGGGAAGAGGAGGAGGTTGTCCATCACAGTCCTCCAGATCCATTGTTGCTAAACACAAAAAAAAAAAATCTTCGCTAGGTGACATGGCCTTTGTGACGCGCATTCGCAAGCTTTGAATATCAACTCGGCAAAGAATATATATCCACTACGATATCACAATTTACAAAACAACCACTGTTAAATTATTATTATCATTCTTATAATCAAAAAGAAGTGCTTAACTAACAAAGGTCGTACAGCACAACCACTGTTAAAAAGATAGTGAACTTTCAAGCACTTTCGTGAGTTCTTGCATCATCAAGGAAATGTAAAAAATAATAGAATAGCATAAGGCTTATAAGACTGAGATGTCACCTTACATGCGACCTTACACCAGACCTGGGTTGATGCGGGTGGGAAGGTCAAGATTTTTTTACGAAAATTAGTTCATAAGAGATTCGACGAACTACTCCAGTAACTGGAATTTTTCACTGGGGACCATTAGTGGTAATATTACTGCTAAGAGTTCACCTGAGGATTATTTCCCACAATAAGAATCACTCGTGATAAAATTTCCTGCTAATCTATTTTATTTTAATTATTTTATTTATTAACACATCGGCCCTCTCCCACCAAGGTAGGGTGGCCCGAAAAAGAAAAACTTTCATCATCCACTCCATCAATGTCTTGCCAGAGGCGAGCTTGCACTACGGTTACAAAATTGCAACATTAACACCCCTCCTTCAGAGTGCAGGCACTGTACTTCCCATCTCCAGGACTCAAGTCCGGCCTGCCGGTTTCCCTGAATCCCTTCATAAATGTTACCCTGCTCACACTCCAACCTCACGTCAAGTCTTGAAAACCGTTTGTTTCCATTCGCTCCTATCTAACACTCCCACGCATGTTTGCTGGAAGTTTAATCCCCTCTCACACAAAACCTCCTTTACCCCCTCCCTCCAACCTTTCCTAGGCCGACCTCTACCCCGCCTTTCCTCCACTACAGACTTATACACTCTCGAAGTCATTCTATTTTGTTCCTTCCTCTCTACGTATCCGAACCACTCAACAACCCTTTCCCCTCAAGGAAGGTTCCTTGATGTTGGTGAGGGGCTCTTGATTTAGGGAATTGGATCTGTGCTCCAGTTCCCCGAATTAAGCCTGAATGCCTTCCACATCCCCCCCAGGCGCTATATAATCCTCCGGGTTTAGCGCTTCCCCCATGATTATAATAATAATAATAAATCAACAACCCTTCATCAGCCCTCTGGATAATCTGTACACCAAAAAAAAATTTGGAATCTGTTTTCTTTTTTTTTATAAGGGACTTTAAGTTTCCTAAAATATTCAGTGAAACTTACAATTTAGTATTTTTAGAAAGGCCTATTATAGTGTTTCTTCTACATCATCATCGTCATCATTCTTATTTCTTCTATTTTTGTATGACCCAACTGGGTCATACAACGCCTGTGGATGTATATATGTACATATGTATGTATGCATGTATATATGCATGTATTTATATATGTATATACGTATGTATGTATGTGTGTATATATGTAAGTATGCATGCATGTAAGTAATGCATGCATGTAAGTAATGCTTGCATATATGTAATGTATGCGTGTACGTACGTATGAATGTATGTACTCATATATACACTAAGAAATCTAAATAGCACAATATCTTGGTCCAGCTGCTGATGGTCAGTTGATGAATTATCCTCATCATCCGTGAATAATCCTAAGGTTAGGATTATTCACGGAAGGACAAAAATATGGCCAAACAAACTGGCTAGAAAGGACTCTAGGTGCGCATGAATGAATGTAGTTGAGCGCATTTTTATTTGCTCATGTGCGTTTGTGTGTGTGTTAAGTTGTGAGGTGAGAAATGTTATAGTGATAAAGACAAAATATGAAAAAAGGACATTTGTGTTCAGTTCAAGACGTTTCCTCTGATAAATGTCTTCTAATAAGTGTCTTTTCCACACAAGTTGCGAAATACTCTAGGAACGTCTCGAGGGTGTCGGCGAACCACCCCAAAAGCACCGTTAAGACGACTCGGACGTCAGTAGACGCCACTTCAGAAACAGTTCCATCATATAAGAACCAGCAAGACGTCTCGGACGTCAGTAGACGCACTTCAAGAGCAATTCCATCTCTACAGGCACTGTCAGGACGTCTCGGACGTCAGTAGACGCTCTTCAAAAGCAATTCCATCTCTGTAAGCACCAGCAAGACGTCAACTCGCATGGTGATCACGAGTATTCCTAGGGAGTGAACTTCAGCGCGAGGACAGGGTGATGCTCCGGATATTGGCAGTCTTCGAATATGGCTCACGACGGGAAACTGGCTTCTTTGATAGACGGAGGAGGGAGTGAGTGAGGGAGGAAGAGGGGTAAGAAATGGGAGAGAGAGAGAGAGAGAGAGAGAGAGAGAGAGAGAGAGAGAGAGAGAGAGAGAGAGAGAGAGAGAGAGAGAGAGAGAGAGAGAGAGAGAGAGAGAGAGAGAGGAAGGAGACAGAAGAACGGAGGAAGGATGGAGAGAAATAATGGTAAGAGAACTGCAGAAAATAACAGACGAGTAAAGGAGGCGTGAGGAGTCGAGGACGAGCAAGTTGGAGAAACAGATCTAGGAGATGGAGATGGTGTTTAGAAAGCAAAATTTATGGAAGTGAGCAGTGGTCTCTAAATGCTGTGCGCCTGCGCAACAATTAAGCATGTGCGACGCACTAAACACTGAGACGCGCACCTTATCTGCGATGGCACCTTTAGTTGAATCTGTGACTTACTTTTATGTCATTCTACTTCTTACATACTTATTAATAATGGTAAATATAAACAATACATTATAGTGCAGTCAATCCAAAAATGACAAATATTAACTCAAAACTAGCTAAAAAAAATCATTTTACTGTTACAATGATGAATTTTCAAGAAACATTGTATCTACAATGATGACCCAAGAGGTTGGTGGCGCAGCATAAGCAAACTGAACTCGGTAAGTACACTGTGTGTGTATTTAATCGTTTTCGTTTTTGTAATTGAGTTTGTTTCTTTTGGTATGAGTTCTAGCGCTAGTTCTTGTGATAATTCAACTCTGATTACACTCGTGCAATCAGAATTACCTAAAATATTTTTTAACATTTTAGCCAAAGAGCGCGATTAATGGGTGTATGTGGGGAAAACCGTGCTTCACGCACTATTTATGGAGTGTAAATTAGATATAACAAATGACTGAATTATAAACATGACCACCACAGCGTCGCATATTTTTTCGCTCATTCGTTAATATTACAAGAGAAAAACAGATAACTTTGTATATTCGCTTGTCATGGGCAACAGCTGTATGTATGATATTTTAGAACTCATCCATATTGAACAATACAAAATACGGATGAAGTGGTACAGAATCTGAACTTGCCATTGAGCCTTCAAGAGCAGGACCATGTTTTGGCAGGTACATCGTGTTGTATCATATAGTCCGTCTTGAAATTGCATCTGGTCACCTTCAGTACAACATTTGAAGTTTATAATAAATCTGTTGTTCAATGTTCAAGTCCATAACCGATCAATATCCATTCATAATCACCCGGATCCAAAGAATGCCTAATGGACCCCAATGGAAATAAGTCACTCTGTCGGACTTTTTTGGGTTATCCTAGGTTCTCTACACATATGCTGCTATGTATGATAATTCTATGTAACTGTATTTGTGTATACCTGAATGAACTTACTTACTTACTTACTTACTTATTCGCTGCTGAAACTGAATGTAAATAAGGTAGCTGAGATATCATGCAACTGCATGCAAACAAGGCAAGATATCATGCAACTGCATGCAAACAAGGCAGGCACAGTAGAGAAGAGAACCGATTAAAATGAAACAAGATGTAATTAAAAAAGAAAATTAATAGCAAGAAACGTGCAACAACGGAGATGAAAGAACTTGAGATGCCTTCAATGTCCTTCAGGAGAAAGTATTCTTAAATGGAACATGAATGAATAATGTCCGGGCGGCAGGAAGAAATTTGCGTGATGTATCCAGATGGAAATAAGAAGAAAAGGTTGAAGAGATCTTTTAGTGAAAATGGCTGGAAAACAAGTAATATTAAACTTGCAGAAGACGATGAGAGGGAGAATAGGCAATATGTTACAAGATATTTGTTTAATAATGAGAATAATGCTATTGGTTTAATAAATTTACATTAATTTCTCTTGAACAGAAATTACTATATATGTAATGAAAATGTGTAAAAGTATATTAAAATAAAGAACCAAAACAATATGATACATAATGAGATAATTAATACTAATATTTATACATGTGAAAGAGATAAGAAGCGACTGAGAAGATGTCATAGTCTTTCTTAAGGAAATATCTTTCCACTCAGGCTGACTTACACCTCACGTGACATCTATCATTGAAATGATACTGGTATATTTATTGTCAGGAGAAATATGAAAAAAAGGACATTACTGGTGCAGGTTATATGAGGTCCCACTTAGTGGAGCTTTTGGTTAATTGACCATGGTTTGCCTCGTAATTAGAGGCTCACTCGAGTCTTGACTCAGCATGATATGATGCCCCACGTATGGCATTTGTGTTCATAATTCTTTATGGATTATTCTCTCACGCTGCTTCACAGGTGGTCTACTGTCTCTTGTATGTAACTATGTACTTCTTTAACACAAACATATAAGTGTATGTACTCAGAGAGACATAAACCGCCAACATAACGGCATAGATGACATTAAGAAATGAAACAGCGAAATGTCGCCATCACCAGGGGAGGAATTGCAGAGCAGGAGACCCCCATACTGAATGACATAAAGGACTAAATAATAGTATTGAACCCAGATAGTGGAAGATATTTCCGGGTATTTCTGGCTCTGTGGCTAGTTGTTGCCCATGAATGCATGCAACACACAATTTCTAGTTCTTCCCCTAAAAATAGACAGTGGCAAACATCCGTTTTGGACGTCCTAAATGTTCTCTAAAGTTCAGTTTATGAAGTAAATTGTGAAGGGCACTAACTATATATATATATATATATATATATATATATATATATATATATATATATATATATATATATATATATATATATATATATATATATATTATTGTGCCCACGAACAAGTGGTATTGATCAATAAGAACACTGCGACTAGCCAAGGACTCGAACCCATGCTGCTTTGGCCTGCTTCATGGTAGGCGAAAACTCTTGACGCCTTTAAGGATTGTTTGGTCCCGTGAGTAAAGGCGTCATGAGTTTTCGCCTACCATTAGGCAGGCCAAAGCAGCATGGGTTCGAGTCCTTGGCTAGTCGCAGTGTTGTTATTGATATATATATATATATATATATATATATATATATATATATATATATATATATATATATATATATGTGTGTGTGTGTGTGTGTGTGTGTGTGTGTGTGTGTGTGTGTGTGTGTGCATAACATACACACATACAGGAAAGTACCCCCTCCAGTCTTGACTGGGATCCCACGACCTCAAGGAAGAGAATTAACGTACTTCAGAGAACAGTCCAGAGGATTCTTCTCAGAGCTCTTTTAATATTTCTTCTGCCACCCCTTGTATGGGATGTTTTTCAATTTAATGTAAAAATAACAAATACAATTAATAAATTCATTGGAATGATAGCATCATGCATGACATTACAAAACATAAATGTATCATATATTTCATCCAACTTCCCAGCGGTAACCAGCTGGGTTATGCCTACATAACCCCACACATATATACTAAATTCATATAACCCAAGAAAATATGTATAAACAAATATTTAAAATCTACGACTTCATTGCACAATATGGATAAAGGCCATAAAGAAATTTCAAACCAGGAATCTCAGCAAAGGCAGAAAAGCATATCTCTATACATAATACTGCTCCCACTCAGGCGTGAATATGAACAGTATAATGAACCCACATCTGGTACCTAAGGAACTAGCTGAGTACTTTGTAGGTGAACCACTGTCACAGCTCACCAGCAAGTGCTCCATCACAGCACACCAGCAAGATCTCCATCACAGCACACCAGCAAGATCTCCATCACAGCACACCAGCAAGATCTCCATCACAGCACACAAGCAAGATCTCCATCACAGCACACAAGCAAGATCTCTATCACAGCACACCAGCAAGATCTCCATCACAGCACACCAGCAAGATCTCCATCACAGCACACCAGCAAGATCTCCATCACAGCACACCAGCAAGATCTCCATCACAGCTCACCAGCAAGATCTCCATCACAGCACACCAGCAAGATCTCCATCACAGCACACCAGCAAGATCTCCATCACAGCACACCAGCAAGATCTCCATCACAGCACACCAGCAAGATCTCCATCACAGCACACCAGCAAGATCTCCATCACAGCACACCAGCAAGATCTCCATCCTCTTTTCCACACTTTATTTTTATTTACTCTAGGTCTCACGTTATTTTTCTCAAGAGTCGTGAATCAACTTGCGCATCGGTCAGACCCTGAGGATGATTCTCCAGCTGGGGTTATACTCGACTATTTCCAATGGCATTTGCAGGCCAGTAAGAGTATTGCCAAGTTGACCGTAATCTGTCTTCTTCCCGTACTCTGTCTTCTGCCCGTACTCTGTCTTCTGCCCGTACTCTGTCTTCTTCCTAGGCCGTGATCCGACCTCACAACTGCCCCTAAAAACCTAGAACTATGATTACGCTACAATCAAAGAAAAAAACCCATTCAAATTCAGAGAAATAATTTTTCATTTTATTTAAATTGCTGTGAATTATTTCTAAATATTGCATTGCTATGCGCTATGGTAATCTTTTAAAACTACATTACCGATATCTGGAATGTCGGTTGGAGGCTGTTGCATGTGAGTATACTGATAAAATATTTGTGAATGCGATATTCATTCCGTACATGAATAGAGAAAATAAAAGAAATATTTGATAGGAGTGTCCCTTACAACAGGTGTGTGGCCAGCCTGCAACAATGGATATCTTATGGATGGTGCCACTGTACTTGTTGCATTCAAATGGTGCTCCGCCGACAATAGTGGAGAAAATATACACATTGCAAAGCAAGCTCTTATATGAAGAGGACGAAGTCATTTGGATTAAACAATAATCGTACGCTGATTACTACAGTAATCCACACAGGCAGATTACAGAGATTTACAAAGGTGAAGAAAAGACATAAGATTGGGTACAAGCTTTTACTGGAACGGCGTTTCGTTCTTTGTATACCTTCATCAGCAAATGCTTCGGTCTGTGAAGAGCTCTATCAGGTCACATTTCTCTCTGTCTGTAGAGCTTCATCACATGTTTTCGTTCTGTGTAGAACTTTATCACATAAAAGTTCCACTCTTAATAGAGCTCTATCATGGCATTATATAGTTCTACTGAGATATGAACGATAGAATATCGTTCATATCTCAGTAGAACTATATAATGCCATGATAGAGCTCTATTAAGAGTGGAACTTTTATGTGATAAAGTTCTACACAGAACGAAAACATGTGATGAAGCTCTACAGACAGAGAGAAATGTGACCTGATAGAGCTCTTCACAGACCGAAGCATTTGCTGATGAAGGTATACAAAGAACGAAACGCCGTTCCAGTAAAAGCTTGTACCCAATCTTATGTCTTTTCTTCACCTTTGTAAATCTCTGTAATCTGCCTGTGTGGATTACTGTAGTAATCAGCGTACGATTATTGTTTAATCCAAATGACTTCGTCCTCTTCATATCAGTTGTTTTATATCATTATTTAAGAGATCTGTTTATTATTTTTGAGATTCAGTTCCTGAACACTGTAATTCCCCGCACTGACACGACCAGAGTTGTGCTGGTGAAGACTTCTGATTATTATTATTATTATTATTTTTATTATTATTATTTGTGTGTGTGTGTGTGTGTGTGTGTGTGTGTGTGTGTGTGTGTGTGTGTGTGTGTGTGTGTGTGTGTGTGTGTGTGTGTGTGTGTGTGTGTGCGCGAGTGCCACGCTCGTGGTGTCACGTCTTCTTTATTAAATTCTTAAAACCAGCAATTTAAAACTGCAGTAGTCGCAGCCTACACACCGCCTGCTGCTGTTGACCACTACACACATTTTTTTTCTAAATTGAAGTACACACTTTCTAATCTAAAAAAAAAAAAAATGCAATCCAATCTAATCTAAAAAAATAAGGCATATTTTCTTCGTTGCTAATGAAAAAAATCTTCCTATTATGGGACTTCAGGTGATCCTGTAGACCTGTAAGTGGACACCAAGTTTTCTCTTTTATCTTGTAAGGCGCATACGCCGAATGACCCATACTAATTTAGTGCTTCAAATATATAACGCCAGTGGCTCCTTAACCCCTTGGTGCTGAAGGATACCTGAGAGATGCTTCCGGGGGTCAACGCCCCAGCTGCCCGGTCTCAGACCAGGCCTCCTGGTATATCAACAATATCAGTTAGGCTCTTACCACTGGTCGCGCACAGTCCAACGCACCACAGCCCGGCTGATCATCACCTGAGAGAGACTTACTCTAGGACACTCGTTCCTGTTTCGCAACTAATAAAACACCATCATCACCTCCAGGGTTTTGTGCAAAAGAAATGAAGAAGCAACGTATGAGTAGACACAAACAGCAGACCACTAGACTGTGTTTACTAACCTATTTGTGGTTGCAGAGTTCAAGCCACAGCTGTTGGCCCCGCCTCTTCGCTGGTCCTTACTAAGTCCACTCTTTCCTGCTCCTTCAGCTTACTCGTATTTCTTCTTAAGGCTATGTATGGATCCTGCCTCCACTATATCTCTCTCCAGTGTACTCACCTAGTTGTGGTTGCAGGGGTCGAGTCACAGTGTGTGTGTGTGTGTGTGTGTGTGTGTGTGTGTGTGTGTGTGTGTGTGTGTGTGTGTGTGTGTGTGTGTGTGTGTGTGTGTGTGTGTGTACGCGCATGCACTCGTGCACGGGTGTGTAAGCAGTGATTTCAGTTACTTGCAGTTACTTGAATAACGTTGATGTTTGTAGGACTCTAAAGTAACATCAGATGACTGTGCCTTCACATAGCTGCCAAAACATTTGTCTGTAAAA
The DNA here is from genome assembly GCF_038502225.1 of Cherax quadricarinatus. Taxonomy (NCBI): domain Eukaryota; kingdom Metazoa; phylum Arthropoda; class Malacostraca; order Decapoda; family Parastacidae; genus Cherax; species Cherax quadricarinatus. The sequence goes on along the minus strand of NC_091310.1, from coordinate 33,841,820 downwards.
AATTCTATACAAAAAACAATATTTTCTGTAACAACTGCGATTACAAATAAAAACAATTATACACATCTCTCTTTCCTATTGTTAATATTTTTGTTTATCTTTTCCTTAAAACAAACAGCTATGATCTATGATTTTAAAATTACACACACACACACACACACACATATATATATATATATATATATATATATATATATATATATATATATATATATATATATATATATATATATATATATATATATACCCGTCTCGACCCACAGGCCATTCGGATTGGCGTTGCTCTTCGCCTAGCCGCCCCCATCCTTACCGAACATAGGTGTATTTGCGGCAGGGCGACAGCTGATCAATTCGGACTTCATGGTCTCGTGTGTCACACAGCAGAAGGGAAGTATGCCAGACATGAGGAGGTCAATGACATCATAAAGAGAAGCCTCGCCACAGCCCGTTGCCCAGCTCAACGGGAAACCCAAGTACAGAGGTCTGATGGAAGTCAAAAGCGTCATGATGGAGCCACTATGCTACCCTTGAAGGATGGAAAGCAGATTGCCTGGGACTACACCTGTGCCGCCACATTGGCAGACACCTACTTGCCATACTCTGTAGTGGAAGGGGGTGGAGCTGCCAGCCACAGGGAGACCCAGAAGATCCGAAAATATGAAGACCTATAACTTCATTCCAATAGGGACGGAGACCCTTGGAGCATGGGGCAAGTGTGCTCTAAAGTTCCTCAAAGAGCTGGGTGAAAAGCTCATCATAGAAACCATGGACCACAGGGTTACCAGCTTCCTCTTTCAGAGACGACTCAGTGTTGCGACCCAGAGAGGAAATGCCTGCAGCATTCTGGGCACGCGGCCCACCGCCGGGGAGCTGGACGAAGTATTCGAGATGTAGCTCTGAGTTGCCTTTGTTGTTTTACTTTCTGTTGTATTTTTGTGAATGTTTGGCCAATGTATTTTGTCTTTATATATATATATATATATATATATATATATATATATGTGTGTGTGTGTGTGTGTGTGTGTGTGTGTGTGTGTGTGTGTGTGTGTGTGTGTGTGTGTGTGTGTGTGTGTGTGTGTTTGTGTTTGTGTCGTGCCGAATATTTAAAACTGGTCAGTTAGCAAGAACTCATTTAAAATTAAGTCCTTTCTAAAATTTTCTCTTATACGTTTAAAGATATATTCTTTTCATTAATGTTAATGTAAAAATTTCTAATTTTGCTCCAAACGAATCTTAGAAAACTTACCTAACGTTATTATAACAAGAACAATTTATTTTAGCCTAACCCAACTAAATATATTTTAGATTTGTTCACAATAATTTAATACTAAACAAACACATTGGAATATATATTTTTCGTTAGGTTAAGAGTGATTTTTGGCGAAATTGTTGCATACACAAATTTTTGCTTGTCCTATATGGCAAGATGAACGTTGGTATTTAAGCCAAGATCGCAAGTTCTGTCTATTCGGCACGACATTATATATATATATATATATATATATATATATATATATATATATATATATATATATATATATATATATATATATATATATATATATATTTATTTATTATCATTATCATCACACTGGCCGAGTCCCACCAAGGCATGGTGGCTCGAAAAAGAAAAAACTTTCACCATCATTCACTCCATCACTGTCTTGCCAGAAGGGTGCTTTACACTACAGTTTTTAAACTGCAACATTAACACCCCTCCTTCAGAGGGCAGGCACTGTACTTCCCATCTCCAGGACTCAAGTCCGGCCTGCCGGTTTCCCTGAACCCCTTCATAACCAACAGCACGTCAAGTATTAAGAACCATTTGTCTCCATTCACTCCTATCAAATACGCTCACGCATGCCTGCTGGAAGTCCAAGCCCCTCGCACACAAATCCTCCTTTACCCCCTCCCTCCAACCTTTCCTAGGCCGACCCCTACCCCGCCTTCCTTCCACTACAGACTGATACACTCTTGAAGTCATTCTGTTTCGCTCCATTCTCTCTACATGTCCGAACCACCTCAACAACCTTCCTCAGCCCTCTGGACAACAGTTTTGTAATCCCGCACCTTCTCCTAACTTCCAAACTGCGAATTCTCTGCATTATATTCACACCACACATTGCACTAAGATTGCCTATATATATATATATATATATATATATATATATATATATATATATATATATATATATATATATATATATATATATATATATATATATATATATATATATATATATATATATATATAGGGTAGGGAAGTTGTGTTATGATGGACTCCGTGGGAATTGCAGTACGCCTGCTCATAATTTATTGTAATGTGTCTGAAGCAAATGGGTGAGGAGCGAGGTTTAAGTATGAGAGGTGAAAGTAAAAGTGAGAGCGAGTTTATGTGTGTCATGGTTTGTGAGGCAAAAAGAATGTGAGTTTCGGGAAAAAAGATGAAGTGAGGTGTGGAGGGTGAGAGAGAGAGAGAGAGAGAGAGAGAGAGAGAGAGAGAGAGAGAGAGAGAGAGAGAGAGAGAGAGAGAGAGAGAGAGAGAGAGAGAGAGAGAGAGGAATCAACTAGAGAGAGAGAGAGAGAGAGAGAGAGAGAGAGAGAGAGTGAGAGAGAGAGAGAGAGAGAGAGAGAGAGAGAGAGAGAGAGAGAGGAGAGAGAGAAAGAAAGAAAGAAGAGAGAGAGAGAGATGAGAGAGAGAGAGAGAGAGAGAGAGAGAGAGAGAGAGAGAGAGAGAGAGAGAGAGAGAGAGAGAGAGAGAGAGAGAGAGAGAGAGAGAAATGTTGAAACAATACAACCAGTTGTGTCTAAAGCAAAAATAAGTAGGACGGCTTAATAATAACGAAATAAAGAGAGGGAGAATAGCGTGTGAAAGGGAGCAGAGGGAGATCGAGATAAGCGCTTTAAAAAGAAGAAATCAATAGAAAAATAAAGAAAAGGACAGAGAAGGGGACGGAATAGCCGGGAAGTAAGATGTGCCAATAAAGTAGGGAGAGGAGGAAAGGCACTAATGGAGAGGAAATAGAAAGGAAATATAAAAAGGGTAGATGGTTAACTCTGCAATCTTTACGATACCGAGTTTAGATGTTTAGGAAATGTGGAAGGTGAAAAAAGTTGTAGAGATAAGGAAGAGAGATGATGAGGGACCAGTAACAAGCACAAACACACGTGTATGTGTGTGTACTCACCTGTTTGTGGTTGCAGGAACCAAATCACAGCTCCTGGCCCCGCTTCGCTAATAGGTCCACTCTCTCAAGGCTCCAAGAGCTTTATCGTTGCTTTGTCCTATGCGTATGTGTGTGTGTGTGTGTGTGTGTGTGTGTGTGTGTGTGTGTGTGTGTGTGTGTGTGTGTGTGTGTGAGTGTGTGAGTGTGTGTGTGAGTGTGTGTGTGTGTGTGAGTGCGAGTGAACATAGTGGAAAGTGGACGAGGTTTCACCATGTAGTTGTAGGGGTCTATTTTCAGCTATTAACCCTGCCACTTAACTTGCCGCTTGCAGGGTTTACATTACCTAATCTCTTGGGCCCTGTCTTCTTGAAACTATTAATGGAGTTCGCCTCCACTACATCTTCATCCCGATGTTGATCCCTCCCTGATGTTGAAGAAATCATTCCTGACATAACTGTTACTCATCTGTGCCTTTGTTTACGCTTTTTCCGCCTCTCCAACAGTTAATCGCTGTTTTCCGTACTTAGTTCTGTGAGTACTTTGTACTTTATTATCATGTCTTCCCTAATTCTTCCGTCCAAAAATGCCATCAGATTCAGTTTCTTCACTCTCTTTTCATGACTTATTCCCTTTAGCTCCGAAATTAGCCTTGTTGTCATAACAAACTACATCATATGAATTTTTCATGCCGATGCTGTGTTCTACATGACGGACGTAGTACACGTCGTATGTAGGATCGTGAATGACTCGTCTTTGAGATTCCTGTAACCTAACCTTAGCTTCGCCAAATGCAAATTTACCACCGAGAATATTCAGGTGATGTGCGTCTTGTGTAATATACTCGGTGTTATATTTCCCCGAGATCCTTTTTGACTGATGCTTGCAGTGTTTGTCCTGCGAATCTGTAGTCATTTTCTTTCAGGCTGAATTTCATTAGCTACTTGTCTGACTAATCCGACAGTTTATTAAAGTCAAGTTGTAGCCGCATCATATCCGTCAAGGTTTTTATTCTCAATAGTTTCACATTCGCGAACAGGGATAAACCGGTCTTATGGCATGTCATCTTCATATACCTGCATTAGTGCCGGTCTCAGTGGCCATTCACACCTCTTACTCATATCTGACACTTCTCTAACAATCCCTCACAGTCTGATTTTTTATTGTGAAGATTCGTTTATCGACTATAGCGCCTCTTTCATTCTTGTCTACTTCTCAAGAGTGGTACAATGTCAAATGCCTTGTTGCAGTCTAGGAATACGCAGTCTAACCATCCCTCTTCGTCCTACATTACCTTGTCACAGAACTCTATCAGGTTTAGGGAACAGAATTTATCTTCTCTAAACCCGTGCTGACTATTGTTTATGAGACCACATCTCTCCTATTGCAGCTCCACTCGTTTTCGATTATCCTCTGCAGTGTGTGTGTGTGTGTGTGTGTGTGTGTGTGTGTACTCACCTAGTTGTACTCACCTAGTTGGGGTTGCAGGGGTCGAGTCCAAGCTCCTGGCCCCGCCTCTTCACTGGTCGCTACTAGGTCACTCTCCCTGAACCGTGAGCTTTATCATACCTCTGCTTAAAGCTATGTATGAATCCTGCCTCCACTACATCGCTTCCCAAACTATTCCACTTCCTGACTACTCTGTGGCTGAAGAAATACTTCCTAACATCCCTATGATTCATTGCAACTATGTTCCCTTGTTGCTGTGTCCAATCTCTGGAACATCCTGTCTTTGTCCCCCTTGTCAATTCCTATCAGTGTTTTGTATGTCGTTATCATGTCCCCCCTATCTCTCCTGTCCTCCAGTGTCGTCAGGTTGATTTCCCTTAACCTCTCCTCGTAGGACATACCTCTTAGCTCTGGGACTAGTCTTGTTGCAAACCTTTGCACTTTCTCTAGTTTCTTTACATGCTTGGCTAAGTGTGGGTTCCAAACTGGTGCCGCTTACTCCAATATGGGCCTAACGTACACGGTGAACAGGGTCCTGAACGATTTCTTATTAAGATGTCGGAATGCTGTTCTGAGGTTTGCTAGGCGCCCATATGCTGCAGCAGTTATTTGGTTGATGTGCGCTTCAGGAGATGTGCCTGGTGTTATACTCACCCCAAGATCTTTTTCCTTGAGCGAGGTTTGTAGTCTCTGGCCCCCTAGACTGTCCTTTGCGGTCTTCTTTGCCCTTCCCCAATCTTCATGACTTTGCACTTGGTGGGGTTGAACTCCAGGAGCCAATTGCTGGACCAGGTCTGCAACCTGTCCAGATCCCTTTGTAGTTCTGCCTGGTCTTCGATCGAGTGAATTCTTCTCATCAACTTCCCGTCATCTGCAAACAGGGACACTTCGGAGTCTATTCCTTCTGTCATGTCGTTCACAAATACCAGAAAAAGCATTGGTCCTAGGACTGACCCCTGTGGGACCCCGCTGGTCACAGGTGCCTACTCTGACACCTGGCCACGTACCATGACTCGCTGCTGTCTTCCTGACAAGTATTCCCTGATCCATTGTAGTGCCTTACCTGTTATCCCTGCTTGGTCCTCCAGTTTTTGCACTAATCTCTTTTGTGAAACTGTGTCAAACGCCTTCTTGCAGTCCAAGAAAATGTGTGTGTGTGTGTGTGTGTGTGTGTGTTAGTTACCATTTTGTCCTTGGCACATGTTGTGTGTGTGTGTGTGTGTGTGTGTGCATTCACGTGCTTCAGCGTGCGTGCCCATGTACACATGTTGGTGCCCGGACGTGTGAGGTATTACTTCGAAACGATAATTGTGGGAAAGGAGGCAATATATGCTATCCTAGCATCTCTCACTCTGTCGATGCCAAAAACTGTTGTTGGATGGTTGAGGTAAAAGCATATCGACTACACGTGGTTATTGAGGCTGCGTCACAAGCCAACACAAGCCGTCAGTGATATTTTAACACCTTAAATGCGGATTAAAGTGAACTTCCAGCGTATAAACACTGATAAAAGCTTCTTAAAGCATATACATATGTAGCTCGGTTATATTTAATAATATTTACATACACACACACACACACACTCACACATGTACATATACCCACCTCTGAGTATATATAAGCTGATACACAGTGAATATACAGCGAAATATACCCACATCTGGGTGTATATACATTGAAAGAAACACTTCATCGTATATATACATTGAGGAAAACAAACCATTCGGTGTATATACATTGATACCTACGCAGCTTAAAACTGGGCGTAAAACTGACCACGTATTAACTCACACCCCATTCTGCAATTTCTTTTTCTAGCTTTTATATAAACAAGCCAATCCCGTGAACACTATCACTTTAGCTTTCATTCTCAGACTCACCTGACAGGAGTGTTTGAACCTATTATTGTTAGTGCTGGTGACAACGATTGATAGAAAGTCAATAGTTTCCGCTGATATAACCAGAGGGGTATTGACCAGAGGGTTGGGGGGGGGTGAGATGGATGAGGATTGAGGGCCGGAAGGAGGGAGGAAGAGAGTGTAGGATAAACAGTTGTAGTGCATTTAAGGATCGACGATGTTAAGGTTAGAGGGAAAAAATGTAAGGGATTGGGTGAGGGAATGATGCTTGGAAAGAGAGAATGGGAAGGGATGGTGGAACGGGGGTCAGAGAAAGAGAAGGAAAGATGGTAAGTGGTAAAAAAAAAGGAGTGTGAGGGAGTGAGAGGAAAGGTAATAGACAAAATTCAAGCGACTGAGAAGGTATTAGAGAAAATAGACGAGAGGGAGGGAGGAAAGGAAGGAGGTAGGGAGAAAGGGTGGGAGGGGTGGAAGGGAGGAAAGGGTGAAAGGGAGAGGACAGAGGAAGGTAGGATGGGGGAAGGGGACAATATACATCCCTGTGCTGATAATGACAAGCCACATTCGACACTGTTTACATTCCCACCTCTACCAAAGAGACCAGTAAATACCTCACAGTCATTTATAACCCAACGCAGCTGGTTCGGTGGTTACGATAGCGAAGGTTATCGTCCCTACCAAATGCCTTTTGGCTCCGCATTAAGTGGATATAAGAGGCGAAATTTTCAAGGATGTTTTAATTTCCAAAAACATCCCTTGGCTTTAAAAAAACGGTTCTACCTGGAGGTTAGGTTCCAAAAGGCGCGTGAAGAAGAGCTCGGACATATTTAACAGTTCTTAAACCACCTGTCGGTATCTTTTACCAAGGTTTATACTAACAATAAAAACGGTTTGTCCCGGATTTTCACAGTTATTTGCAGAATCACCTTCAGCTGTTCATAATAGCAAGAATATCCTCCATTAATAGCATCTGGGAAGTCCTTAATAGCGCCCGAGTCCCTTAATAGCACCTGAGACACTCTTGATAGTACCCGAGATGTTGTTAATGGCTTCCAAGACGTCCCTAATAGCACCAAGGCGTCCTTAATTGCATCCCAGATTCATTAATAGCATCCCAGACGTCCTCAAGTAGCATTCAAGGGATCCTCAATCAACCTGATGAAACTGTAAACATGCTTTCAAACGCAGATACTTTTTCACGTCAGTTTTAACAATGGTCGTCTCCGATACTCTTCAAGATCTTCTCGTTTTCTAAGAGATTCAGTCAATATTTTGGCATAAAAATTATTTTAAATTACGTTTAAAATATAATTGTTGGGAAAAGATATTGTGTTCAAGCTGGAAAAAGAACAATTTTCATACTGACAAAGTTAATTATTAGTGATGAAATCGACCATGTTGCTATCTGACCAGAGAAAGTAAAAAACTTATGTACTATAAGCTCTCTTATTGATTTATTTTTGTTCAGCGAGTTTTTTTTTTTTTTTTTTTTTTCAATTTAAAAAGAATGTGCATCCAAAAAAAGAATCATATTTTGTAGAGGAATTTTAAAAGAAAGGAGAAACGTAAAACAGATGTAACAGTAAAGTCAACCAAAGACAATCCACTAATGAAATAAAAGGCTCCCCCCCAAAAAAAAAAAAAAAAAAATCCCCGTTACTCACCCTTTTTTCCGCTCTTTCTCGAAGTTTCATTAGAAAATCTTGAGCTAATAACAATAAATTCACACCTTCCTCTGCCCCTCCCCCCCATTTTTACCTTTCCCTCTCTCCCCTCCCCTTTCTCCCCCCCGTTATTCCCCCTCCCCCGACCTCTGAACTAGCGCACCCGATTATTATTATTATTATAATCAAGGGGGAAGCGCTAAACCCGGAGGATTATACAGCGCCTGGGGGGGGGATGTGGAAGGCATTCAGGCTTAATTCGGGGAACTGGAGCTCAGATCCAATTCCCTAAATCAAGAGCCCCTCACCAACATCAAGGAACCTTCCTTGAGGGGGTAGCGCACCCGAGAGTTATTGCCAGAAACAAATATACGACTTGGTAACACTCCACTACTTCAAGTTGAAAAATTACGCTCAGTGTAAAAAAAATTAAAGGGTAATGTTTTTTCTTAAATTCTTCCATTTTTTTTTTTTGATCTCTTCTGTCGGTCTGTTGTTTATCTCTCTCTTTTTCTTTTACACGGGGTTTTGCAAGGTTAGGTTGAGGGTCCCCTAACTTAATTTACAAGCTCGAAGCTATTACTTATATCAGCTCTCTCTCTCTCTCTCTCTCTCTCTCTCTCTCTCTCTCTCTCTCTCTCTCTCTCTTTTTTTTTTTTTTTTTTTTTTTTTTTTTTTTTTTTTTTTTTTTTTTTTTTTTTTTTTTTTACACAGGGTTTGACAAGGTTAAGGATCCCTAGCTTTATTGACAGCTATTTACAGGTTAAGGATTCCTAACTTTATTGGCAAGCTAAGAGCTGTTACCTACATCAGCTCATTTGAAAGCATTTGTATTGTTATGAGACATACAAGTAGGGAACAGGATGAAGTTGGAGCCATCTGTGGGCCAGCATTTTCATTTGATCAACTGACTTTATCTCGTTGACATCATTATGCTGAACGAATGTGTTCCATACTCGAGTCATCCTGGGTATGTATGATCTCAGATGGAGTGATGTTCTGGAGAAGGGTACAACCAGAGTGAAGTTGCTGCTTTCTGCCCGTCTTGTGGCATAAAAGCTTGTTTCACGCTGTCCTCGAAGTGGATCCAAGTGTGGTATTTTGACAATATTGGCCTTGTACATAACAGTAAGGCCACCCACATCCCTCCTATGTTGAAGGCTCTGCTGAAATGACAGATCTATCCAGGATGGGTCCAGGCGAGAGATGAGACGTCTTGCTCTGTTCTCTACTCTGTCAAGCAGTCGCAGATGAGAGGGGGGGGCAGGCAAACCAAGAAAGTGGAGCATACTCAAGGTGTGAGCGTACTTGTGCCTCGTACAGGATCTTGCAGCCCCTACTGTCAAGCATATGGGAGATACGGCGAAGTGCTGTAAGCTTCCTGGCTGCCTTGTTTGCAAGATTTACAACGTGGTTCTTCATGGTTAGTTTGGAGTCAAATTTCACCCCAAGGATATCAACTTCTTCTCCAGGTGCCAACATCCTCCCATTCATCCTTACTACTGCACCAGCATTACCATCATGGTTCCTAGAGATGATCATCATTTGCGTTTTCTCAGGTGCAAATGTTACTTGCCATCTATTTCCCCAAGCTGATATAGCTCTCAGCTGGTGATTGATGTAGCTTAGAGCAGCTGGCATTTCTTCTCTTGGATAAGTGAATGTCAGTGTACAGTCATCTGCATATGCATGTGATTCTGGGATGAGATGAAGAAGGTCGTTGAAGTAGACATTCCATAACAATGGACCCAGCACGCTTCCTTGTGGAACACTTGCCCCAATAGGATGTCTTGCTGATTCCATTCCGTTGAGAACTACACTTAGAGATCTACCATGAAGGTAATCACTGAGGAGACATAGCATAGAGCCTGCAATTCTCTCTCTGTCTCTCTCTCTCTCTCTCTCTCTGTATTTATTTAGGGTTTTACAAGGTTAGGTTGAGGGTCCCCTAACTTTATTTACAAGCTAGGAGCTATTACCTTTATCATCTCTCTCTCTCTCTCTCTCTCTCTCTCTCTCTCTCTCTCTCTCTCTCTCTCGCTCTCTCTCTCCTTATATAGGGTTTTACAAGGTTAGGTTAAGGTCCCTAACTTTATATACAAACTAAGAGTTGTTACCTGCTTCATCTGTCTCTCTTCCCTCCCCCCCCCTTTTTCTCTTTCACTGTCGTCACCTCTTAATTAGTATGTTAATAATCTTGAGAAAATTAGATTCTTAATGGTAAATTCTGTGAGTAAAGCTGAACTAACTAACTTGACGAGATTCTCCCTCAAGATCTTTGGGTCCCCGTAATTAGCACCGGCGGCAGAGCGTGAAAGTGTGAATGATCCTTCTTTTGTATACGCATCTCTGCGCCACGTAATTGTAAGAGTTTGTCACGTGGGTCGCCAGACTGGATGAGAATCGGATGATAAAACCGAGGAAGGGAGGAGAAGAGGAGACAGGAGGAGACCATAGATAAATTCGCTTGTGAAACGCTCTGACCAAAACATGTGTATGGGCCAGTGATACATAAGAATATAAGAAAGGAGGTACACTGCAGCAGGTCTACTGGCTCATACTAGACAGGTCCTCCTCAAATCCAAACCCACTAGCAAAAATATTGGCCCAACCCATTTTCAATGCCATCTAAGGAATTAGTTGCGGTGACCCTATTAACTCATGTGCAAGTTCGACACATACGTATGCCGTGATACGGACATTTGGGCACAATTGTGAGTAGGCAGAAGCCAATGAAAGGACAGAAGTACGTGTATGCACTTAGTACATCTGTACTGGATACGTTCTGATCCTGGGACTCGAGAGAACAGTAAATACTCGTAGAATGGGAAGCAAGCGAAAAATAATAATTATTATAATTTTTATTTCTACATGAGACAACTTATACATAACAAGCTGACATCAGTGACATACTATATAGAAAGCTCCTGGTTATGCAGAGCATTTCCGGTAAATTAGGTTAATTTTGTCCCCATAATGCGACTCACACCAGTCAGCTAACACCCAGGTACCTATTTACTGTTAAGCGAAAAGGGACAGCAGGTGTCTTAAGGAAACACACCCCAGTGTTTCCACCCGTACTGAGGATCGAACTACGGACAATCATTGTGTAAGCTGAGTGCGCTACCAATCGAGCTACGTAATATATGCCTAACATATGCACTTGTCTTCTTTCATCCACATTGTCGTACTGTTATACATTCTACCTTCATAGGCAGAAAAGCGAACGATTGTGTGGTGCACAGGAACACAGTCTTTCATCTCAGGGACTGCAAACGTGTTGAATTTCAACGTCTTTGAAGACACCCAAAGGAAAATGCTTAATAAACTCATGAATTATGACTAAAAACATTATTATTTAGAGGAGAGGGGCCATCAACATAGTCTTGATCCCTCGCTCGTTTCATGCAAATATAAATCTCCAAAGGAAATTTACAAGGGTTGCAAAAACAAATAATAAGCGACACCCGTGTACAACTTAATCCTAATACCAACTCTCCTGGGTAGGCCTCAGCTGCTCAAGTTCTTCAGCTGCACAAGCTCCTCAGCTGCTAAACCAGCATAACACTACCTCAGGAACAAGAAAAATACTAATTAAACCACGTTTTCCCATGTTAGACATAACTGATTTCTGTTGGGGAAATATAATATCCGCACCATGAATTTATTATTCTCTCTCTCTCTCTCTCTCTCTCTCTTAAAACACTTTAACTCACCTTTCAAGTTGAAAAGCTTAATTATGCTTCTCCTTAAAGCTCGGACATCAAAGCTGGTTTTATCGCTCCTAAGTATATCAAAGCGACATTCAATATGTTTACGAAAGTTGGCTGAGTAAAAGAAAAGGAAGGAAAAGGGAAATAGGTCTCTCAGGTTTCTCACAGAAGACTCGGCTCTGGTTTGCTGGACTCTGCTGAGGTCTGCTGGACCCTGCTGGGGTTTTTCACAGCTGTTACGAGGGTCTGTGTATGGTTCTGCCTCTGCCACAGTCAAGGACATCATCAACAAGAAGAAAAACCATCAGAAACTCAAATTATTGCAGGAGCTACTGCTGCTCCTTCTTCTCCTCCTCGTCTTACTGCTGCTACTACTGCTGCTGCTGTTCCTGCTGTTGCTACTGCTGCTGCTGTTCCTACTGCTACTACTACGATTACTATTACCACTACTATTACTATTACTACTACTACTGCTGCTACTACTATTGTGCTCCTTCTCCTTTTCCTATTCTGCCTTCTGACCTTCCCCTCCTCTTCATCTCTCAGTTGTGATTTGACAGTGGTTCAGAACGGACCGAAACGTCATCCTAACATTCCTAAGGGCAAGTTTTTGGTTGGGTTCTACAGTCATTTCATCCTTGTCTCTCTTACATGATCTATATTTTATCATAGAACTCCTAGAAATTTCGTTGCGCAGGACTTAACCTGACCTAAACCTGGGCTGTTTTACGGCAATGAAGTCCCTTCGCTTCAGGAGCGTCATGAACCGCTTTCTGAGTATCTCTTCCCGAGCCTCAGACGGCGGTATACATGTCCTTGATCTGGTCTGCCATTCAGAAAGTCTTGCCGTCCACCTGTGTGTGTGTGTGTGTGTGTGTGTGTGTGTGTGTGTGTGCTTTCGCTTATGTTCACGTCTGTGCGCGTTATACTGATAAATACAAATGCATACATAAATACAAATTTCCATGAGCGACTGTGATATATGCTATACATCCTGTGTAATGTACAGTCCCGCAGGGCTGTGATGTACATCCCAAAGTTAGTCGTGTATATATATACACACACACACACGTCAAAAAGTTGGCCTGAATTATGGTGGGAACTTCATATTTCTCAGTGTGATTCATGTTTCTCATTGTGTGATATGGGAACCACCGTTCCCCTCCCCCGCCAGTGACACGTTTTAAACTACGGAACACTGAAAAATATTAGACGAACGCTCTGAGAAATGATGAAACATCTATTCTGGGAAGTGTTAGACGGATACTTTGAGAAATGCTCATCCCTCTCAGTGTATATACACCGAGAGATATACTTCTCTCAGCGTATATATTCTTGAAACACAGGAAGCGTAGAGAGCATTTTTATTACTCAGTTTCACTCTCTAAATCGAGTCTATGAAGCCCAATATAGGGCGACACGCCGTCAAACACAAAAGTTCTGGCTACAAGTGTTTCTCATTAATAAACTAAAGACAAATAATCCGTGTGACTTGTTAATGGTCTAAGTCGAGCCGAAACGTCGTCATGAGTTTCATTCTCCGATGTTAACCTGGAGAGGGTTTCAGGGGTCAACGCCCCCGCGGCTCGGTCTGAGACCAGGCCTCATGGGCTGTTTATCTGTGTGTCGTTCCAGTCACGGTATTGTGCCCTTTTTTATTCTTTATCACACCCAGTCTTTTGTATGATATTACCGAATATTACGAATCAGACTCTTCATATGAACAGTTACGATAGCATAATTTCGACTGTTCACAGACTTCTGCTAGAATGATTCACCCACAATCTAGATACGGAAACTAGACGCCATTTCGTTTATTTCTGGACCATTATCATGCTCAATGATCGATAAACAATCTATTCTTAAACAGCCACACAAAGGCAGCTTTGGCAAACTTAAAAAAAAGAAAAACTTTAAGCATATTAGTGCAGCCATGCTAAAGAAATTTATTTCCATAATATTCTCGACGCAAATTAGAGGACGCAGCTGACATGTGGATCTGAAGAAACAGATGAGAAACAGAAAAAAAAGTTGAGACATGCTATAAGATGGATCTCGGTATTAACAATTAGGAAATTTAAAAATAAAACTGCTAAAAAATAGAAAATGATGAATGCAGATAATTCTTGGATTCAATTTTAATATTACTGTGCTCGATACTGGTCCAGAAAGACCGAAATGTAGT